>NC_070599.1:19994603-20059603 GCF_027409825.1 Scomber japonicus | reverse complement strand
TTCCTTCCTCCATCCCCCTTCCTTCCTTCCTCCCTCCATCCCCCTTCCTTCATTCCTTCCTCCCTCCCTCCCTCCCTCCCTCCCTCCCTCCATCCCTCATTCACTTTCTTTCTTTCCTCCCTTCCTGTCCTTCCTCCCTCCCTTACTTCCCTCCTGTCCCTCCTTCCTCCCTCCCTCCCTCCCTCATTCACTTTCTTCCTTCCCTCCCTTCCTGTCCTTCCTTCCTTCCCTTCTCCCTCCTTTCCTTCCTTCCTTCCTCCCTCCCTCCTTTCCTTCCTTCTTTCCTTCCTCCCTCCCTCATTCACTTTCTTTCTTCCCTCCCTTCCTGTCCTTCCTTCCTTCCCTCCCTCCTCCCTCCTTTTCCTTCCTTCGTTAAAGGCTTCTGTTGAGTTCAGTGTAGCTTTATTAACATTACAACTCTAATATTTGTCAAATCGTCACACACTAACCCATTATCTCTCATTTTCTCCCCTTCTTTCTCTCTTCTATCTTCTCCCTCTCTTTCTTTCCTTAGACTCATTTTCTTAAACATAATAAACTCCACAGACTTTTATGACTCTGGCTTCATTAACTTGGCTCCTTTTTGTTTGTGTAACTGAGGAAAATGAATTCAGCGAGCAGCCAAACGACTCGTTAAACGTTTCTTCTTCTTCTGGTGGCAGTCGGCCGTTTATCTGGATCTGGCAGTGTCTTCTTCTTCTTCTTCTCTTCTTCAGCCATGAATATTTAAACCTTTTTTTTTGTCACTGGAGCAAAGACACGCTGATATATCCACAATTTTGTGTCTGGAACGACTCTTATTAGCAGTGTTTCACAATTTGAGGAGGAAGTGAATCTCCTCCATCTGTCTCCTGTTTCTGACTCTGTGTCTTTCATTCCTCCTTGTTTTTTAATCTCGTTCATTTCTTTGCTTAAGAATAGTTAATTTACATTATCCTGGTGTATTCTTTTTTGTGTATAATTTCAAAGATACAAGCTTAAAAAAAAAAGTCTTGAATTTCCATTTTGCGTCATTTCAAACTGTCAATCACTTTTCTTCATTTCTTCTTCTTGGCTCTTATTTTGACATTTTGACAACTACAGCCAGACAGGACTTGAAATAGAGTGTAAAAGGACAGCTGAGTCAGTACATCAGTCTTCTGCACCTCTTTTTCTTTTATTCTCTCCTCTTTTTTTTTTGCCTGGCAGCTTCTTACAGTGAGGATTTGATGTTTCTGTCGTTGGCCTGCCAGCAAGCCGAGTCAGTAATGAGATCCAAAGCGCTAATAGCTACTTAATGGACAGAAAAGATCATTTTATTATTATTATGGGGATTTTTTTTATACATATATATATTTCTATGTGTAAGAAAGGAAGAAATGGGTTTAATTTGAAAACCCACTTCATTAAAAGTTGCTTAAGCTCTGATACGGATCAGCGTGTGAAAAAACAACCATCGGCTCAATCTGGAGAATCCATCACGAGGCCGCTCCGCTGTAACGGGAACAGACTGTTCAAACCCTCGTGACACATCCAGGCTCATGATGTATGGACCTCATTTTTCACGTTATTCATCTTTGTTTAAAATCATTTCAGCTCTCTTTTTTTTTTAACTGCGTGGTTGACTCTGAAAATCAGGATCAGATGTTTAAGCAAGTGTGTCCCAAAATGACATGTTTAATTTACATTTAATACTTTTCTTTAACCCTTTATTGGGCAAATAATTATATTTGATAACTTCTGTAAATATCCCAGAATATCCTTCCTTCCTTCCTTCCTTCTTTTCTTCCTCCCTGCCTGCTTTCCTTTCTCCCTCATTCCTTACTTCCTCCGTCCTTCCTTCCTTCCATCTGTCCTTCCTCCCTCCCTCCCTCCCTCCTTCTCTCCTCCCTCCCTTCCTTCTTTCCTTCCTCCATCCTCCTTTCTTCTTCCTTCCCTTCCTCCTTCTTTCTTCCCTTCCTCCCTCCCCCTCTTTCTTTCCTCCCCCTACCTTCCTTCCTTCCTTCCTTCCTTCCTTCCTCCATCCTTCCTTCCTTTCCTTCCTCCCTCCCTCCCTCCCTCCTTCCTTCCCTTCCTTCCTTCCTTCCTTCCTTCCATCCTCCCTTCCTTTCAATGAGTGTCCTATAAAAGGGTTAAATGGGTAATGTAATGGTTATAACAGGAAGTTTAGTCCACAGTGAGACGAGTTAACGTTACTTTTGAGCCCCAAACATTAGTTACTGATCATTTCACTCTTCTGTCAGCTCACATTAAAAACAGAAAATAGATTTAAATCCTTTTCAATAATAAGAATTGATAGTATACTTTGTTCAAAATGTGCAGCTGATTTTATAATTTTGTTTTGATGTCATTTTTATAGCTGATAATTATATATTTATATTTAACCTTTGTGTCGTCCTCTCGGGTCAAATTGACCCTGTCTTTTTTGACTGTTTCTTCTTTCCTCCCTTCCTTCCCTCCTTGCTTCCTCCCTCCCTTCTTTCTTTCCTTCTTTCTCCCTTCCTTCCTTCTTCCTTCCTTCCTTCTTCCTCCCTCCTTTCCTTCCTTCCCTCCGTCCCTCCTCCCCTTCGTCCCTCCTCCCCTTCCCTCCTTCCCTTCCTTCCTTCTCTCCGTCCCTCCTCCCCTTCCTTCCTTCCTTCCGTCCCTCCTCCCCTTCCTTCCTTCCTTCCTTCCGTCCCTCCTCCCCTTCCTTCCTTCCCTTCCTTCCTCCCCTTCCTCCCTTTCCTTCCTTCTTCCTCCCTTTCCTTCCTTCCTTCCTCCCCTCTTCCCTTGCCTCCATCTCTCCCTCCTTTCCTTCCTCCTTTCTCCCTTCCTCCCTTCCCTCCTCTCTCCCTTCCCTCCTCCCTCCCTTCCCTCCTCCCTCCCTTCCCTTTCTCCTTTCTCCCTTCCCTCCTCCCTCCTTTCCTTCCTCCTTTCTCCCTTCCCTCCTTTCCTTCTCCCTTCCCTCCTTCCTCCCTCCCTCCCTCCCTTCCCCCCTTCCCTCCTTCCTCCCTCCCTCCCTTCCTTCCTTCCTCCCTCCCTTCCTTCCTTGACTGGAGGACAACAGGAGGGTTAAACAATGCCTCAAAACAATTAATCCATCATCAGAATAGTTCCTGCTCCAAACTAAATATGACATCAGGTATTATATTAGTTATCTAACGGTTATCTAACAAACGTGTGAGATTTGATTAGAGAGAGAGTCCAGACGCCTTCAGACAGACTTTATAATCGTCAAACAGCAATATCAGCCCATCACGGATCAATTATTAAGGATCTATTAGATTAAATATCATCATCATGATCACAGAGGCATCTAACCTAACCCAGGAGCTGAGTGAAACTAAGCAGGCGAACTAAAAGCAGGGATGAGTAAAGACCATTAAGATGAATTAACACCTCTCTTAAACAGTATCAACAACAGGACCGTAACGTTAAGCAGGAGGATCTAATGAACTGTCAGTTAAAGTCTATTTTCTGGTCTCGACATAAACAGCCGCATGCTTCAGTCTGGCTCGAGGTCGGTTCAAACCGGTTTGGTGTCAGATGAGAGCGTCAAAATAAAAGTCCACCGCCTGCATGGAGTCTGCAGTCTGAGAGCTGAACTCCAAATACTTTTCTATACTAGGAACCAAAATGATCCCCAAGTTTACATTGAGGAACTTTTATGAATCACAGACTGTGAAGGACAAGTTTCCTACAAATCTATTTTTAAACTTGTAAATGAGGACTGAAAATAAAGTTTGCTTTCTCCTATTGCTGATGATTTATAACAGAAACTCTTCTCAAATTACATCTAAACACTAAACACTAAAATATGCTTCTGAAAAATGTAAATGTTGCTTCATCTATCTTTCCTTCCCTCCTTCCTTCCTTCCTTCCTCCCTCCCTCCCTCCTTCCTTCCTTCTCTCTTTCCTCCCCCCTACCTTCCTTCTTTCCTCTGTCCTTCTTGCCTTCCTTCCTCCCTTCCTCTTTTCCTTTCTCTCTCCCTCCCTCCCTTCCTTCTTTTCTTCCCTTCTTTCCTTCCTCCCCTCTTTCCCTCCCTCCCTCCCTCCCTCCTTCTTCTTCTTTCCTCCCCTCCCTCCCTCTTTCCTCCCCTCCCTCCCTCCTTCTTTCCTCCCTTCCTTCCTGCCTTCCCTTCTCCCTCGCCTCTTTCCCTCCCTCCTCCCCTCTTTCCCTCCCTCCCTCCGAGCAATTTCATACATGTGTGAAAACAGTGAGACTATCCAACCTTTACTGATTTCATCAGTCATCTATCCACAGGTATGGGGGTAAAAAAAAAAAAAATCAGCTGGAAAAATCTACTTTAGACTTCAGTAATGAGTCAAGATTCAACATCAAAATTCAACAAATTAACCAAAAGGAGTAAATGACAGCTCAGAGAGGAAGTGAGTTTTCCCAATAGAGAATTTTCCCTTGCAGGAGAAACCGAACCGCTGCAGATGTGATGTTAGAAATAATGAGAGGAAATGAGAGGAAAGAGGAGATCCAGATGAAATAAAATAATGATGGAGGGAACAACAGGAGGGTGTGTGATAGCGTTCCCCCGTCCCGAGGGTCATCAGTCGTCGTTGCCGCGGCTCCCTACTGAACCACGGCTGTCATGGTTACCAGCATGGCTGTCTCGACAACAAGCGTGGCGTGTCATACAGCGGTGCCGTGTGGGGACAATCTGTCTGGGCGTGACACATCTGACGCACACACACACACGCACAGACTGCATGCCAATAGAAACACACACACACACACACACACACACACACACACACACACACACACACACACACACACACACACACACACACACACACACACACACACACACACAGAGATGCAGCCTTTACAATGATGCAGATGCTGAAAACACTAAAATGAATGATGCTTAAAAGATGAAAGCAAACTAGAGCTGCATCAATCAGTCGATTAATCAAATCGAAATAATAACTGTTCATGTCATTGTTTTACACAATAATGCAAAAAACTGCTGCTTGTCTTGGTCTAACATGATAGTAAGTTCAATGTGTTTGATGTTTTGGACTTTTTATTGGACATAAGACATTTAGTGACTCCACGCAATTAACTCATTGGCTGCCAGCCATTTTCAGAGCAGAGCATTTTGACCGATCTTTCAAGACCCCCAGAATATTGTGTTCTATGACCATGTAAACACCAAAGGTACCAAAAGAAAGAGAGAAAAACATAATTGACGTCAATGGCAGTGAACGGTTGTAATCAGATTGACGCCTATAGACGTCAATGGCAGCCAATGAGTTAATGAAAATAATTGTTAGTTGTAGCTCTAAAAGCAAACAGAAATAAACACACATTAAACATAAACGTTAGCTCAACATGCTAAACAGGAGGTTTGGCTGCTGTGAAAAGACCCACACATACATGTACACACACACACACACACACGTACACACACATATCTGCTTTTACATTCATTTAAAGGGCAAACACAGGCAGAAACACACACACACAGATGTACATGGCCAATGCTGAAAAATGTCACTTCCCCTGTGTTTTCTCTTTGATCTCTCTCTCTCTCTCTCTCTCTCTCTCCCCGTCTCTCACACTCACACAAACACACACACACAGCTGTGACCGTCTCCTCTGCGGCACTTGAGTGTCTGTGTGTAGTTACAGTATAAATACACAAACGCATTAATATTTAAACACGCGGTAAGAATGACAAATTCACGCTGGCTCTCTCTCTCTCTCTCTCTCTCTCTCTCTACCGCTCGCTCGTTCTTGCAGGTCACGTGATCTAATCAGAGCTAATGTGTTGCCATAGCGGCCTCGGAGGGCCGTCCATCAGTCAGGCAGACCCCACTAAAGACACTGTGGATCTCTCCCTGAGGGGTGCGGAGGGGAGGGGCATGAAGGCACACACACACACACACACACACAAACACGGTGCATAGGTCAATGAGCAGTTAGGGAGATGGAGCACTAGATGAGGAAATGGAGATGTGGAGGAATTGGTATTGGGGTGTGTGTGTGTGTGTGTGTGTGTGTGTGTGTGTGTGTGTAGAGGGTATTGATCGAATCTCTCCCCTCTTGCGTGTACATTTTCCCTCCTGCGGATCGGCAGCATTTACATTTCAGAGTTCAGGGTCTCGTCCTCGCTGTGGGAAACACGAACGCCGCCGCTGGGATCAACATGTGACATTTAACGAACACGGACTAACGACGCCCCGGGCGCGTTTCCTGGGGACCAAACTTTGAATAAGCAGGGGCAAATATGTCAAGAATATATTGTCATTTTTGGTTTTTACAAATATTCACAAAAAGATCTGAAGATATTTATAAAAAATTATTTTATGTCCGTGTGTGAACGTACAAAGACAGAAAATGTTCAGAAAATGAGAAATTAAATCTGTCATTCCTTCCTTCCTCCCTCCCTTCTTCTTTCCTTCACTCCTTCCTTTTTCCTCCCTCCGTCCTACCTTCCTTCCTTCCTCTCTTCTTTCCTTCCTTTTTCCCTCCCTCCCTCCCTCCCTCCCTCGTTCCTTCCTTCCCTTCCATCCTTCCTTCTTCCTCCCTTCCATCCCTCCTTCCTCCCATCCTTCCTTCCATCCCTCCTTCCTCCCATCCTTCCTTCCTTCTTCCTCCCTTCCATCCCTCCTTCCTCCCATCCTTCCGTCCTCCCATCCTCCCATCCAGCAATTTCATGTTTTTATCCGATTTGTTTGTTCTTGTCTTTTCATCTCTTTCTCTCTTATTTATGATACAGTAACTCAACAAAAATCAATGACCAGATTGAAACTGAAAGTAATTGCTTCACTTGTTTACATTCAAACTGGAGCTATTTTTCCAGTTTCATCTTTTAATCAATTGATAACAGTCAAACATCAAGCTTTTTTTCCCTCCAGAAAAAGGATAAAAAGAGATTAGATGACCTTTTGTTCCTTTTCAAACGTCCCCCAGAGGCCTGAATAAATATGATCTGTCACAGCCGGAAAATTCATCCCCTTACTTTGACTCGTAGACACCCTGCAGCTGTAAGGTTAACGTTCACCAGGAGACGCAAAAATCAAATTTCATCACAAGTGACAGCCGCTGAGGTGTTGAAGAGGAGAAGAAGAGACTCTCACTAAAAGTTTGAAGATGATTGAAGACGAATTTACTGACATACAGACATGCAAGATCCTCTGAAATTTGATAAGCGACCACTTTAAATGAAAATATGTGACAAAAAGTACTTTAAACCTGCATTTATCGGATTTTTTGGGGCAGCAGAGACAAGTCGTGAACAGCTGATATGTTCAACATGCTAGCAAACAGTTGCTTATTTACACATCCAGCAGTTTCTGATCGACTTCATCATTAGGGTTGCAAAGGGGTGGAAAACGTCCGGTAAATTTCCGGAGAGTTTCCGGTAAATTTCCATGGGAAGTTAAGTTGAGGAATTTTTGAAATATTCCAAATTGGAAACTTTCCCTGGGAATTAAATGGGAATTTATGGCAATTGAGGGTACTTTAGTGGAAAGGTATCATATCTAAGCAAATAATTGTTTATAAGCAAAATAATACAATTAAAACAGATTTATTATACACACAACTATATTTAAGTTCCCTAATAAGAACATACCTTCAGTTTAGTAATAACCTGGTTTATTCGCATTAATTCCCATGGAAAGTTTCCAACCCTATTTATCATTCATTTAGAGTCGTGTTTCTGTCCACCTGTCGAATATAAGTCCAATATTCACTCTCTGTTAGCTCTATTTTTACTCTCTACCAACTCCTAAAGGGTAAAATTTGGAGCTCTTTAGCTGCTAAATGCTCCACTGTGTTCACCAGCTAGCAAACCGCTAACTGTGTCTGTTAGCTGAGCAGGTAATGTACACAGCGGCTTTTAATAGGGTCTTCTTTCCCCTCCCTGATTCAGCCAAGCCCATTCCAGTGGGAATCTCGTTCATCCATTCATGCATCACTAATTAGATGACGAAGCATTTGGCTAGCTTAAACAGACTTATAGCTGCTCCTGCTGCTGCTGCTGCTGCTGCTTCCTCCGTGCTTCATTGAATTTCTTCACTTTGACATTCAGAGCACTGGGCAGAAATCACATAGCGTCAACACCCTGAATTGGCCTTTGCGATGCTTCTTCTCTGCAAACGGCCGCCTGCTGCATCCAAAAGTGACACCATGAGAGCACTGAGGGTGAACCAAAGCAGTAAAGTTGCAGCCGGACAGCTATATAATGAGCTGAAAGTCACTATAAAAGTACCATGAAGCTGAGAAGAGCTGCAGAGCTGCTGATATTTCTCTTTAGATTCATCACTACGAGCCACAACCAGCTCAGCTTTTATATTATCATTCTTATTAACCCTCCTGTTGTCATCAGGTCAAGGAAGGACAGAAGGAAGGAAAGGAGGAAGGATGAAAAGAGGAAGGAATTTAGGAGAGAAGGAGGGAAGGAAGGAAGGAAGGAAGGAAGGAAAGGAGTAAGGATGGAGGGAGGAAGGAAAGGAGTAAGGATGAAAAGAGGAAGGAATTTAGGAGAGAAGGAAGGAAGGAAGGAAGGAAGGAAAGGAGTAAGGAGGGAGGGAGGAAGGAAAGGAGAAAGGATGAAAAGAGGAAGGAATTTAGGAGAGAAGGAAGAAAGGAAGGAAGGAGTAAGAAGGGAGGGAAGGAGGGAGGAAAGGGCGAAGGAAGGAAGGAAGGAAAGGAGTAAGGAGGGATGGAGGGAGGAAAGAAGGAAGGATGGAAGGAGAAGGGAGCAAAGAAAATAGGGTGGAGGAGAAGAACAAAGGAAAAATTAAAGAAAGAGGGAAGGAAGAGAGGAAAGAAGGAAGTCAAAAGAGAGATAGGGTCAATTTGACCCGGGAGGACGACAGGAGGGTTAAACTATTAAACCTTGTATCTAAAAAACAAAAACAAACAAACAGTACATGATTATTCTTCTTTCCTGCAGCGAAGAGAAGAAACATTTGTCATTATCACTTTAGCCGTGAACACTGCAGACTTTTTTTTTTGCATGTTCCTGGTTTGAATTATTCAGCAGATGCTCGTGTGCATCACATCAGATTCGTCTTGGTGGGATTTGTTGAATAGCTCGAAAGGCTCACGGCTCACGACAGCTAACGGGATCAGCAGACAGAACGCAGTGCACGACAAGTAATTAGTCGTTGACGTTTGACGACATGTGAAGGGTCAAAAGTAGAAGTTGAAGTATGGATTCAAACACACACTTTCTCCTCACTTCTCAAATATATCTGAACATGTTGAATTCAATCCAAAAATATGAGAGTGGACGACATGAGCATGTACGAACAGTCTGACATCAGTTTGATCCTAAAGTTTGCAAACTATGCATTCAGAGCAGGTTGAAGCCCTGGTTAGTAACCCTCCTGTTGTCCTCGAGTCAAGGAAGGAAGGAAGGGAGAAAAGAAGGGAGGAAGGAAAGGAGGGTGAACAGAGGAAAGAAGGAAGGAAGGAGGGAGAAAGGAAAAAGGGAGGAAAGTAGGAAAGAAGAACAGAAGGACGGAGGAAGGAAGAAAAGGAGGGAAGGAGGGAGGGAGGGAGGGAGGCAGGAAGAAGGAAGGAAGGTAGGAGGGAGAAAGGAAAGGAAGGATGGAGGGAGGAAAGAAGGTAGGAAAGGAAAGAAGGAAGGGAAGGCAGGAAGGAAGGAATGGTAGGATGGAAGGAAGGTAGGAGGGAGGAAGGAAAGGAAGGATGGAAGGAAGGTAGGAAGGCAAGAAGGAAGGAAAGATAGGATGGAAGAAAGGAAGGAAGGAAAGTAAGGAAAGAAGGAAGGAAGGAAGGAAGGAAGGAAGGTTCCGTTTGTTTGACAAAGGGTCAAAAGTGGAGGGAAAAGTAGAAGTTGACGTGTGGATTCAAACACGCACTGTCTCCTGGAAATGGGTTGTTCTGGTTTGCTGCATTAAGCCGATTCTTCCCTCTGAGTTTAAATCGCTGTATCCCCTCTGGGTGTGTGTGTGTGTGTGTGTGTGTGTGTGTGTGTGTGTGTTCGTTCTTAAACTCAGATCAATGTATGGATTCATTCTCAGCAGCTAAACTGAACCTCTACATCACTTTGGGACCTTTCTCTCCCCGCCTGCAGTGACACTGGTTGACCAGCAATAAACTAACACCGACATGTTCATGGGCTACGGAGACGAGAAGCGATGCCCAGGGTGAAATATCAATACAGTACAATCAGGCAGATGACCAGCGGCCACCATAAAGAAGCTGCTACTGTGTTTAAAATGTCACTGCAGGAAGTGAGTTTGTCTGTCGGGTGAAAAACCAGCCGACGAAAAGCTTTTTAAAAAATTAGAAAAATACTAAAAAATGTGCAAGAGGCCGGTTTGTTTTTGGATGCCTTCAGCTACAAGAGTGACGTTCAAACTGATATTTAATCCTCCTGTTGTCCTGTTGGAAAAGGAGGAAGGAAGGAAGGTAGGAGGGAGGGAAGGAGAAAGGAAAAGAGGAAGAGAGGAAAGGAAGGAAGGAAGGAAAGGAGGAAGGAAGGGAGGAAAGAAGGAAGGAATGATGGAAGGAAGGGAGGAAGGGAAAGGAAAGGAGGTAGGAAGGTAGGAGGGAGGGAGGGGAGGAGAAAGGAAAAGAGGAAGAGAGGAAGGAAGGAAAGAAGGAAGGGAGGAAGGAGGGAGGGAGGAAAGGAAAGAAAGAAAGGAGGAAGGAAAGGAAAGAAGGAAGGGAGGAAGGAGGGAGGGAGGAAAGGAAAGAAAGAAAGGAGGAAGGAAAGGAAAGGAAAGAAGGAAGGGAAAGAAGTAAGGGAGGAAAGAAGGAAGGAAAGGAGTAAGGAAGGAAAGGTGGAAGGAGGGATGCAAGGGAGGAAGGAAAGGCGGAAGGAAGGTAGGAGGGAGAGTAGGAGAATACGGCTCTGAAGACTGATAATAGTTTTGACTCTCTTTAGAGTAGTTCTGTGTAATTCAGACACCACTGAAGTTAAGTAACCTCATGTAGTTTCTTTGCCTTAAACTTTACGAAAACTCAATGAAAGCTGTCGCAGATGAGTTAACGGACAAGTTAATCGCTACATGGAACAGATTGGGACACATGTTGCCCTGCTAATAGAGGGATTACATCAAAAAAACACTAAAATGGGTCATTTTAGAAGCAACGTAATTCACTTTAAATGTTGAATTAACAAGATTTGTACTCATTAAATACATAAATACACATTAAAAAAGGTGTCATAATTCTGGATAAACCTTAATTAAAATGTTCTCAGCTATTGTATAAAACCTAAATGTGATGATGAACATTGTAATTCATGTATTTGTTTGTCTGATTTTGAGCCGATTTGAATCAAAATTCAATTTAACGCATTAAATCCCAGGAAATGAAGAGGACGGAGTGAGCCTCGCTGATAACCGGCTGATTATCTGTAACTGATCACGTTTAGTCTTCACCACCCACGGCATCCACAGCGAGTAAAATGTTAATGAAAGAAGACCGCGCAGTTATTTTCACATTTCACAGATTTTAATTAAAGACGGCCAACTTGCGTCCTAACAAATGGCGTCCTTGGCTGTGATTGAGAGAGCGCTTGATGTTCTGAGAGTTCATTGAGCAGAGTAACTGATCTGTGGCTTTTTAATCATGACTGCCATTGATTTCAACATTTTATTACCTAAAAAGGTTGAATATTTTAGTGTTTTATTGCCGTTAAATGACGGAGTAATAATTCATCTTATCAATGGCGGCCGCTGAGTGAGATCAGAGACAGTTTGTCATTCATTGTCCGGCTTCTCGTGCCAGAGATGACAGCAGATTTAAATCTTAGGGGTTTTATCTTCTTGATATATGATGTTCAAACCAGAGTCGACCCCAACCGCTGTTTTTTAAGTAATTGGAAATTGTCTTCTAATATATATTTATATTCTAAGTCATCTGTCAGTCATCCAAATGGTGCTGATGCCATTTGGGGTCATAGACTTTAAGATTTCAACCTTTTTTTTGTTAGTCTTATATTAAAAAAATGCTGCATCAGCACATTTTGCATTCAGAAAACATTAAAGGGGATGAATCATGCACATTTCCAAGTCTATATCTTTTATCCTGGGAGTCCACTAGAATATATTTGCATGATTTACAGTAAAAAAATAAAAATAAAAACTCCTTATGTATCTTATACTGGCACTTTATGCGGCTCCCTCAGTTCAGCCTCCGTCTGAAACAGGCCGATTTAGCTCCTGTCTCTTTAAGGCTCGCCTCTCAATGAGCCCACTATCTTCTGATTCGGCAGTTTCCAAGAGCAGTAGTAGTAATTATATATGAGAGTGGACGATGTGAGCATGTGTGAACAATCTGATATCAGTTTGATCCTAAAGTTTGCAAACTAAGCATTCAGAGCAGGTTGAAGCCCAGATTTCTCTCCCAGAGCATGCTCCGCTCCTCTCCGCTGCCTGTCACCTGTTCTTGTGTTCAGTGAAGGGAAGTCAGAGTGTGGTACAACTTCTGCCTAAAGAGCCTGCATTGGGGTTTAAGTCTAAGTTTCCCTCTTTAAAATACAGTGTCCGTACATACCAATACCTCCTAGCTAACTGAAAAATTTAAGGATTTACTGTTTGTATCCTAGAAATCAAAAGGCTGCATCTGTTTTATAGTAAACCATACATTAAAATCTGAGTCTAAAATCAGTTCGATCCTAAAGTCTGCAAACTCAGCATTCAGAGCAGATTGAAGAAAAGTCATAAAAAAGCACATTTATGTCCCCTTTAACATTATACAGCCCCTTACAAATCCTATTAGTTACAAAATTACTCTTCTTTTTAGCTTGTAGTGGTCTCCAAAAACATCTAGCTAGTTATTTAGGAGTCTATTAGTGCAGTCAATTGCACCAAAATGACATGAATTGATTATTGTGTTTGCTACAGTTTCTCTTTCCCCTCCAATCGCCTGCCTGTCACCTGTTCTTGTGTTCAGCAAAGTGAAGTCTGTGTGGTACAACTTCTGCCTAAAGAGCCTGCTTTGGGGTTTAAGTCTCGTTTCCCTCTTTAAAATACAATGTATTTTGCTAGGATATTTTTTATGTCCTAGCTAACTGAAAAAGGATTTACTGTTTGCATACTAGAAATCAAAAGCTGCATCAGTTTTACAGTAAACCACACATTACCTGTTGTACACTAGACATTTCCATCTTTAATGTTTGATGAGTAGACAGAAGAAGAAGTTATGATCACAGGCTTTAATTGAAGAGGTTGAGAGGCCTTTTTATGTGATATTGATTTTTCAGACACTTAAATTAAATGTCAAAGCGCTCTGTGGTTCGCTGTGATAGACGGCAATGAGCAGTTGCTTACTAAAGCAGTCCTTAAAAGGTTGACATGTCATAAACTGAAGTGAACTGAAGGTGTGATCAAAGACAGTAAGGTGCATTTGGCTTCCACATTAGCCGGATGTCTTCAGAGATCTTACATTAAGGGATGAAATCTGATATGAGTCCTTCTGGTACTGTAACAAACCACAAATGGATTTTAACACCAATAAAATAAAGTTAACCCCTTATATAAAGTCTTTAAAAAGGACCAATTTAAGTCTGCAATTAACTATCATTCCCATTATTAATGCATTAATCTGCCATTCCATTGAATCGTCCACAAACTTTTATTTATTTATTCAGTGGAGTTATTTTATCTGGGTTAGACACTCATACCTAGAAGAAATAAAAAGCCAGAAAAAATTGGTAAACTATTTCCCACAGATGTCTTCAAAAAGGTCTTGTTGTTTCCGCCCATCACTCCAAAACTCAAAGACGTTTGGTTTACCATCTCAGTAGACAAAGAAAACCATGAAAAAAATGCCTAAAATTATTATTATTGATTCATTTTCTGTCAATTGACTGTGAATCCGCTTTTATTTTGAAAAACACTGTGATATACATTTTTGGTCATACTGCCCAGCACTATCTAAAATTATTATTATTGATTCATTTTCTGTCAATTGACTAAACGATTAATCAAATTAGAGCTGCTACAATTGGAACACAAGTCTGAATGTGTTTCAACCAATACTGCCATAAATGACCCTGTATTGTAATTTAATCTTATTTTTTCTATTATATCTACAGTACTGTTATTTTATTATATTGATATGGACCAGTGGAGGTGTCCTAAATAAAGTTTTCTTCTTCTTCGTCTGGGACACACTTCAAACTGGAAGCAACATTTTATAGCCTTGCTGATAATCGACCGACATCACCAACATTTATAGCTCCTGGGTGGAAAACAATATTAACAGTTATTCTTGTTTTGGCAGCCATGCTTCATCATCTCAAGATACAGAAGCTTAAATTTTAACTTGAATCAAAAGGCATCTGCTGTCCTTTTCTTTTGCTGAACTGGTTAAACAAGACATTTCTGTAGCTGAGGAATCATTTCTTTCCTTTTCTTTTTTTTTTTCTTTTTTTTTATCCTTTCAATAGCCGGTGTGTCAAGTAACTGCCGAGTGTCCTTGAGTAACAACCTGTGCCTCTGTCTGCTCATTTACTGAGAACTGTGCCGGATAAAGAGCATCAGTGAAACACTCAGAGTACAATGAAACACATCGGTGTATCTCAACAACACACACACACACATCTCTGAATCTGCCTCCGAGCCGTTAAACGATTTCTTGTGTTGAAACCTTTTGGTGGCTCTACGAGGAAATGGACATTACGGATAATTTACCCATCAAGCCTTAATTGGCTGAGATGTCTATAAAAGGTTAAATACGATGTAAATCAATATTATGTCGCTATTAACACGGAGCGAATGACTACTGAAAATGAAATTGCTTATGAGTGTGCAGAACGGCCTGATGAAGTCTGCGAAGGCATCATGGGAAATTTCACAGGAAGCTCGTTTCGCTGAAGGCTCGTTTTTCTTTACGTGATTGGTAGAAACAAACAGTTCAGAGTTACATCTTCTTACTAATAGAGTGAACAATAGATTCATCCACCTGGAGACAGAAAGGAGACAACTTTTTATTTTATTTACTAACTGTTTACTCCTCCTGTTGTCCATGAGTCGAGGACGGAAGGGAGGAAGGAAGGAAGGGAGGAAGGATGGAAAGGAGGGATGAAGGAAGGGTGAGAGGAAGGAAGGAAAGGAGGGAGGGAGGGAGGGAGGGAGGAAGGAAAGGAGGAGGAAGGAAGGAAGGATGGAAGCGAGCGAGGAGGAAGGAAAGGAGGGAAGGAGGGAGGAAGGAAGGAAGGAAGGAAGGAAGGAAAGGAGGGAGGGAGGAAAGAAGGAAGGAAGGAAGGAAGGAAGGATGGAAGGAGGGAGGAAGGAGGGAAGAAAAGAAGGAGGAAGGAAAGGAGGAGGAAGGAAGGAAGGATGGAAGAGAGCGAGGAGGAAGGAAAGGAGGGAGGGAGGGAGGGTGGGAGGGAGGGAGGAAGGAAGGAAGGAAAGGAGGGAGGGAGGAAAGAAGGAAGGAAGGAAGGAAGGAAGGATGGAAGGAGGGAGGAAGGAGGGAAGGAAGATAGGATGGAGGGAAGAAAAGAAGGAGGAAGGGAGGGAGGAAGGACAGATGAAAGGAAGGAAGGGAGGAAGGAAAGAAGTAACAGTCAAAACAGACGGGGTAAATTTGACCCGGGAGGACGACAGGAAGGTTAAGAGAAGCTTCCTTAAAGCAGCTCTAAAAATATATAAATATATTTGATCAGCACGGAGCCGAGTTTGACAGTTTGATCCGAGTCTCTGGAGCCGGCCATATGGCGCCGGACACACATTTGCATAAAATTAAGGTTGAGAGTTGTGATTATGCAAATTCAAGTGAGGTGGTAGCTCAGTCGACTCTAGAAAATAAATAGCAAGACAACAGATTCGGTTTGTCTCTCATAAGATCAGAGAGAGAAAAAGCTGTCCACTTCCTGTTCAGCACCAAACAGATACCGTTAGCTTTAAGCCAGCTGGTGAACATAATAGATAATTTTTTCCTACCTCCCTTCCTCCTTTTCTTTCTTTCCTCCCCCCTTCCTTCCTCCCTCTGTCCTTCTTTTCTTACTTCCTCCCTCCTTTCCTTCCTTCCTTCCTTCCTCCCTCCTTTCCTTTCTCCCTCCCTCCCTCCTACCTACCTTCCTTCCATCCTCCATCCTTCCTCCTTTCCTTCCATCCTTCCTCTCCTCTCTTCATTCCTCCCTCCCTTTCTTCCCTCCATCCTTCCTCCCTCCTTTCCTTCTTTCCTCCATCCGTCCTCCCTCCTTTCCTTCTTTCCTCCATCCTTCCTCCCTCCTTTCCTTCTTTCCTCCATCCTCCCTCCCTCCTTTCCTTCTATCCTCCCTTCTTCCTCCCATCCTTCCTTGACTTGAGGACAACAGGAGGATTAAGTGAAGCTCCTTAACCTTTGTGTCGTCCTCCCGGGTCAAATTGACCCCGTCTGTTTTGACTGTTCCTTCTTTCTTTCTTTCTTTCTTTCCTTCCTCCCTCCCTCCCTCCCTCCCTCCCTCCCCCTTTCCTTCCCTCCCTCCCTCCTTCCTTCTCTCTTTCCTTCCCTCCCTCTCTAACTTCCTTCCTTGACTCGAGGACAACAGGAGGGTTAATAGGACAGTTTTCAGACTGTACAGACTTTAATTCTATCCAGCATAAAAGGTCTATCATTGTATCTCTTCAGTTTTGTATTTATTTTGATGCTCTGTGGTAATTTTAAATCCTGTCCACATCAACATCTGCTGTCCTGATCAGACACTGAGCCGTCTCGCTCACAACGGCTGCGTAACCACAACATCATCTCTCTTTAGATTAGATTAGATGAAACTTTATTGATCCCTGAGGAATAACTGGATTGTTGGGAGGAGGAGGAGGAGAATAGTAATGGGATTCAGGGATGAAAAAAAAAAGTGTAAACACAAAAACAGAATATAAAATAATCAATAAAGCGGAGAAAGTCATTTCAGCACAGCTTGGTACCGAGAAAAATAAAACTAATATTAAAAGAACACAGGAGCTGCTTCATTGGCTTTAATGATACGAGTCACATCAAATGACTTTTGCCTGTTTGTTGTATTTTGGATCCTTCCGTGATCATATTTTAAGTATTTAAGTGTCTGGATGAGTTGCTGAAACATTTCTAAGAAGCAAGTTGGGCTCAGATTGTCTTTTAACCTTCGTATCGTCCTCCCGGGTCAAATTGACCCTGTCTGTTTGACTGTTCTGTCTTTCCTCCCTTCCTTCCGTCCGTCTGTGCTTCCTTTGTTCCTCCCTTCCTTCTTTCCTCCTGTCCTCCCTTCCTCTTTCTTTCCTTCCTTCCTCTTTTCCTTTCTCCCTCCCTTCCTCTTTTCCTTTCTCCCTCCCTCTTTCCTTCCTTTTCCTTTCTCCCTCCCTCCTTTACTTCCTTCTTCCTCCCTCCCTCCTTTCCTTCCTTCTTCCTCCCTCCTTTCCTTCCTTCTTCATCCCTTCCTTCCTGCCTCCTTTCCATCCTTCCACCCTCCTTTCCTTCCTCCCTCCCTCCTTCCCTTCCTTCCTCCCTTCCTTCCTTCTTCCTCCCTTCCCTCCTCCTTTCCTTCCTTCCTTGACTTGAGTACAACAGGAGGGTTAAGAATATGTGGAACGTGTTGAACCCAATGTTGGAAAAAAAAAAGATAAATAATGAATCAATCAGTCTCAAAGCACTTTACATATAGAGCAGGTTCTAAACCCAACTCTTATTAAGTAAAAGTTAATTAAGTAAATCAATTAAATGTGAGAGATTACTTCCTATACATACTGTAATCTCAACACCAGGTCTTTTTTTTAACAGACACTTGATTGAAAAGTCAAACTGCTGAATTCAGAGTGAAGTTTCTAACTTTGCTTGCGACTGACCTTGATCACAGCTGCCTGACTGTAACGTCTGTGTGAATTAATCTGTCAGCTTAATGATTAAAATGTAAAGAAGAGCCTCTCGGGTACAGCGGCTGTGTTAACACCCCGTCTCTCTGCCAAGGATCCCCGCTGAGCTGACGTTCCCTCTGAAGCTTATAGACCAAAACCCTCCGACAGCATGAAAACCGATCGGGTTTCACACGCCGTCTGGCCGTCGGAGCCTGACGCTAAATATTTCGGCCACAAATCGTGTTCTGCGAGTGAGACATTTATGAGAGCTTTGGGTTTAATAAGGAGTGATGCACCAAGGTGAAAAGAGGTGAAAGCTGTTAGAAGCCATAAAGATGGAAGAGGAAGTGCATCGGGAAGAAGAAGCAGAAAGTTGACTGACAGCTACAAAACCTTTGATTCATGTTAACGTCCAGATTGGAGACCGCAGTATGAGACTGTGTGTGTTTTCATGCTTTTACTACAGGATGATATCTCTCCATATGCAGGTGTGTGAAACAGACACATACATCTACATAAATCATCTACAGACACATAGCTAAAGGTTTGTCTCTTTTAGTCACAGATGCATAAAAAATGACATCATGCAACCATCCTGCAAAATTTAACAAAGATGAGTGATGATCAAACAAGTGCATTAGAGCTGCAACTGAACTAGTAATTATTTTCACTATTAATTTATCTGCAGACTATTTTCTCTATTTATTTTTTTCCCTCCAACATGTTTAAAAATAGTGAAAAATGTTCTTAAAATCTAAGGTGACATCTTCAAATTACCTTGTCTGTTAGTCCAACTATCACAAATGCAAAGATGCTCAATTTATTGTGACCTACTGTAAGACTAGGGTTGCAAAATTCCAGGAATTTTCAAACTTGGAAACTTTCCATGGGAATTAATGGGAATAAACAGGGAATTTACTAAACTGAAGGTATGTTCTTATTAGGGAACTTAAATATAGTTGTGTAAAATAATATTTTAGCATAATCCTGACTAAAACAACCAGATATCATGCAGTACAGTTGAATATCTATGCTATCTCATGCTCACATAGCACATTTTTGCTTAGATATGATACCTTTCCACTAAATTACCCTCAATTGCCATAAATTCCGATTGAATTCCCATAAATCCCATGGAAAGTTTCCAATTTGGAATATTTCCAAAATTCCCCAGCTTAACTTCCCATGGAAATTTACCCAAAACTTTCCGGAATTTTTCCACCCCTTTGCAATCCTACCTAAGACTAAGAAAAGCAGTGATTTATCCCAAATGGCTGCCTGGAACTGGAAAAAGCTTGACATCTTAACGCGCTTCATGATAAACAATCAAACAAATAAATGCAGTAACAAAATCAAACATAAAGACAAACTTTAAGATAACTCTAACCCAAGGAAAGAAGGAGGGAGGGAGGGAGAAAGGAAATAAGGAAGGGAGGAAGGACAGAGGAAAGAAGGAAGGGGGAGGAAAGAAGGAGGGAGGGAGGACAGAAGGAAGGAAAAAGGGGATGGAGGGAGGGAAGAAAGAGAAGGAGGGAAAGAGAAGGAGGGAGGAAGGAGAGAAGGAAGGGAGGAAGGACAGAGGAAATAAGGAAGGTAGGAGGGAGGAAGGAAAGAAGGAGGGAGCGAGGAAGGAAGGACAGAAGGAAGGAAGAAAAGGGGATGGAGGAAGGAAAGAAGTAATGGAGGAAAGAAGGAATGGTCAAAACAGACCGGGTCAATTTGACCCGGGAGGACGATACGAAGAATAAAAGTAGTGATTTATAACTGCATTGCTTCAAATTCTGCTTTTTTTTTGTCCACATATCTGAGTCATCTCTGTTTATACTTATAGGTGTCATTCCTAGGGTGGATTTCCGAGATGAAAGACCATGCTATGGATCCCTAGAGAGGCCTCAAATCTGTGGATGTGAGTTCATGAACTCGTGAGGAGGCAGACTCAAGATAGACGGTGAATAAAAAATATGGAGACAGGAAGGCAAAATGTCTTTTAAGAGCCACCAAAACCATGCAGTAAATATGAGATTAATCATTAAAGTGTGGTAAACAACAATGACTGTATATAGCTGGCCCCATCCTGTCCTCCTTCTCTATAACACACACACACACACACACACACACACACACACAGGGAGTGTTAATTTTTAATCCTATTTGCAAGCTGGAGAGAGCCAAGAGAGAAGACAGCATCGAGGAGGGAAGGAGGGAGTTGGAGAAATATAGCAAGAGAGATTGGAAATGATGAGACAGGCCATATTGGGACACACACACACACACACACACACACACACACACACACAGCAAAGGTGAGAAAGAAGGGTGAGAGACAATACGAGAGGTGAGGGATGAAAGTGGCGGGACAGACAGAGTGGCACGGAGGCTTTCTCCATGATAGACGACTGGTGGTGTTTGTGACTTTACTCCCACTAAAAAAAGTTCCTGTTCATTTCTCACACTGTGGGTTTTGTTCCTCTGTGGGTCTTTTTTTCTAGGCCGTCAACAATAGTTCACATTCCTCTTCCTGTCATCCTCCCGGGTCAAATTGACCCTGTCTGTTGAGACTGTTCCTTCTTTTCTACGTTCCTTCCTTCCGTCTGTCCTTCCTACCTTCCTTACTTTCTCCCTCATTCCCACCTTCCCTTCCTTCCTCCCTTCTTACTTTCCTTCTTTCCATTTCTCCCTTACCTCCTTCCTCTCCTTCCTTCCTCTCTCCCTTCTTCCTTCCTCCCTCCCTCCTCCCTCCCTTCTTCCTTTCTTCCTCCCTCCCTCCCTTCTTTCTTCCTCCCTACCTTCCTTCCTTCTTCATCCCTCCCTCCCTCCTTTCTTCATCCGTTCCTTCCTCCCTCCCTTCTTCATCCGTTCCTTCCTCCCTCCCTTCTTCATCCGTTCCTTCCTCCCTCCCTTCTTCATCCGTTCCTTCCTCCCTCCCTCCCTTCTTCCTCCTCCCTTCCTTATTCTTCCTCCCTCCCTTCCTTCTTTCCTCCCTCCCTTCCTTCCTTGACTTGTGGACAACAGGAGGGTTAAAGACTATAAAATGTCTACAGCACAGATTTCAGGTCTGAAATGTTTGTGCTTGTTCGCAGTAAAGCTGAAAACACCCCAAAACATAATCATCCTAAAATATGAAGATTTGATGCTTTTCCTAGTTTTATATAACTGTAAACTGATTTTCCTGACATGTTATAGACAAAAATATAGTTAATTGAAAGACTTCATTCAAACATCTCAAAATGACGAAGTCCTAATCGAAACACATGAAGTGAACCACAAGATATTCAAAGGCCAGATTCTTAGCTGTTAGCATAGCTGCACATGCTAATGGGATTTTGAATGAGGTTTTCTTACTTACTCAGTGAACACAACCCCAAAGTTCAGATTTAATTTTGGCTCACTCTCTCTCTATTTTGCTCCAGGAAAAAAAAACAAGCTGTGGCGCTACGACGATACGGGTCATGTATTTATTCAGCGAGGCAAAAAATCGATCACATTGTACATTCAGTACGCAGTAATCAGCAAGAAAAACCTTCAAAGTTTTTAAGCTTACTTCCTCTGCTAATGAGTTCCCTGAGCAAAAACCAACTGATGCACTGCTACCACTTTCAATTCCTCTAGAAAAATGGACAAACTAGTAAACACATTAAAACCGAGTTGAACACAAAAGAAGAGAAATGAAAAGCAAAGCGGATGATGCAGGAAGTAGAGTCTGATAACGCATCCTGATTACTTTAAGGGCAAACTGACAATTACGTTTGAAATGAGAGTACAGTATGACATCACCAAAAATACCAGCAGCCAACATCCAACTGCACTTCGTTCATCGCTGCTGATGAAAGAGGAAGGTGACAGATCTTAGGCCCAAATTACCTTCCTGTCGTCCTCCTGGGTCAAATTGACCCCGTCTGTTTTGACTGTTCCTTCTTTCCTGTCTGTCCTTCCTCCCTCCCTCCTTCCTTTTTCATCCCTCCGTCCTCCGTCCTCCCTTCCTTCCTTCTTTCTTTCCTCCCTACCTCTTTTCTTTTCTCTCTCCCTCCCTCCTTCCTTCCTCCCTTCCATCCTTCCTCCCTCCCTTCTTCCTCCTTTCCTTCCTTCTCTCCTTCCTTCTTTCCTCCCTCCCGTCTTCCTCTCTCCTGTCCTTCCTTCTTTCCTCCCTTCCCTTCCTTCTTCCTCCCCCCTTCCTTCTTCCTCTCGTTTCCTCCCTTCTTCCATCCTTTCCTTCCTTCCCTTCTTTCTCCTTTCCTTCCTTCCTTCCCTCCCTCCCTCCTGTCCTTCCTTCCCTCCCTTCTTTCTCCTTTCCTTCCTTCCCTCCCTCCCTCCCTCCCTCCCTCCTTCCCTCCTTTCCCTTCCTTCCTTCTTTCCTTTCCAACAGGAAGGTTAAAACACCATGTTGAATGTCTATAGATCTTTTACCTAATATTTGTGCTGCTTACACACACACACACACACACACACACACACACACACACCGATGGAGGAAAGCTACCATGCGGGGTGCTGGTGCAATTTGGCGTTAAGTCCCGAACATGTGGATAGGAGGGACGAGGGAACGAACCACCCACTTTCTTATCAGTGGGAGACCCGTTACACCTCCTTAGTCACAGTCGCTCCATCTCTGCTGTTGCTGTGCTATCAGAGAGAATCGAATCTTCAGGGAGAAATAAAACCAGAGTGTGTTTACTGTGTGTCTAGTTTGAGATATTAGGACGACAAGAGAGGAGATTGAGTGACACCCATCAAGCTGCTCGGCGTTGACAGTCCTTCCTTCCTCTTTTCCTTTCTCCCTCCCTCCCTCCCTCTGTCCGTCCGTCCTACCTTCCTTCCTTCCTTCTTTCCTCCCCTCCCCTTCCTCCCTTCTTCCTCCCTCCTTCCTTCCTTCCTCTGTCCTTCTAGTTTGAGATATTAGGACAACAAGAGAGGAGATTGAGTGACACCCATCAAGCTGCTCGGCGTTGACAGTCCTTCCTTCCTCTTTTCCTGTCCCCCTTCCTCCCTCCGTCCTATCTTCCTTCCTTCTTTCCTCTGTCCTTCTTTCCTCCCTACCTCTTTTCCTGTCTCCCTCCCTCCCTCCTTCCTACCTTCCATCCTTCCTTCCTCCCTCCCTCCTTCTTTCCTCTGTGCATCTAGTTTGAGATATTAGGACAACAAGAGAGGAGATTGAGTGACACCTGTCAAGCTGCTCGGCGTTGACAGTCCTTCTTTCCTCTTTTCCTTCCTTTCCTCTGTCCTTCTTTCCTCCATACCTCTTTTCAAAATGCTGAGGCTGAGCGTGTTCGTAACGCCCTGAACCACAAAAATAAAGATTTACAATAAAGCCTTTTTGCTCTTGTTACGTGGCAGCATTACTGTCTTCAGATCTCCCGTCATGGTGCGACCGCAGACTGATTTTCAGCGTAAGCCTCTCTAACCACTGGTGGAAGACGCCGGACCCCGAAGCGCGGAGGTTTAGATCGTTTCTGTGATAAATCCCCCTCCGCAGACCTCAAGTCTAAGCTGAATTTAATGCTGTTTTCCAGTCGCCCCGGGTTATTGATCTTTCGGCAAAGCCCTTTTTAAAAGCTACTAGTGTGAGACGCTGCAATGGAGATGCAGCTGCCATATTCTAATGAGAGTCATCGCTCATTGTGGTTTCTAAACCTTCATTATCGGGGGGGGGGGGGGGGGGGGGGTGCTTAATGATCACACACTGGTTTTACAGGAGCGACTGGCTTCATAATCATAGTCTATTATCAAGTGAGGAAAACAACACTTATAGATGTAAAGTTTTTTTCACTTCATAATTAAATGGAAAAGATCAAAAACAACAAAGCTACTAATTCCAAAGCTTAATATCTTTTCTCATATAACAATAATTATTTCATCAATTAATAACACTGCACTTCCTCTGATACTCTTCACTGAGTATTTGTGTAAATAAAATGTCCTTTTGTGGACTGTTAATGCTCAGAAATTGATTGAAAACAAGTAATTTACATGGAAAAGGAAGAGGAGACTGCATATCCAAAAGTTATATATGTAATCTAAATGTTTCAGAGACAAAAATAGGGCTGCAATTAACAATTATTACGTCTAATAGATCTGTATGGTCTGTAAAATGTGAGAAATGCCAAAAACTGTTCCCCAAAACCCAAGGTGATGTCCCCAAATGTCTTCTTTCTGTCCCGACCAGTCTATAATCCAAAGATGTGTAGTTAGCTATAAATAAACCCGAAAATATTAATATTTGAAGGAGCTGGAATCAGAGCTAAATCCCAATATTATCTGGTTCCTCATTCTCAAATGTGAGGATTTACTTGCTTTTCCCCCCTTTTTATGTATCTGTTAATCAAATATCTCGATGTATTATGAGGTTGGTCGGGAAAATAATGTAATTTTAAGACATAGTGTTGAGCTGAAGGAGCTCATGAGGGATATTATGTCACAACTTCAACATTTTATGGACAGAAACAGTTGGTTAAGAAGCAGATCTAAACCTGCTCCGTGTTTAGATAATCAGATTTATCCACAGCATTATTCTACATTACTGATGCAAATGGCCTCTCTCGTGGTGTAAATATCAATTCTCCACTTCAGATTCCTTTTTAGTATCACAATCACATTTCAGCCAGGAGCGTTCAGCAGGTTCGTCCAAGGACAGACGATGATCAAACCCTGAGACCAAGAGGCCTGTTCTCATGAGGCATTACGGAGGTTGATGAACAAAGCTTTACTAATATATTTAAACTACAGCAGATTACAACTGTCAAAATCATTTTTTACCAGTATTAAAGTTTAGTAGCTGATTGTGTGCTACCTTATAGTCACATTTTGCTATTTCTCTCACTCACTACATTTGGCCTGATTTATATTTCTGACCCGTCCTCACTCACTCACCACTCTCTCTCTCGCCCCAAATCCCTTTTACTTTAGTTGTATCCTTTCATTTTAATTTCCAACCTGCCTACATTTTGATATGGGTCGCCTTTTGCCTTTTATCCCAAATCTCTCTCTCGCTGTCTGCCTTTACTGTTCTGTCAGGTTGAAACTCTTTGTTTAAAAATTGTTTCTTTCATATTTAAAATCTTTTTCGTCTCAATTCTGTCCAAACTAATTCAGTGTTTTCACCCCCCAAAGGTTTAGCTTTCTGGACACAGATAAGTGTGGATGCAGGGGAATGTTAACATCCAACTTTTTCCCTCTAGATACCGACATCATAACATTTTTAAAACAACAGAAAATCACAAAAAAACACAATACATCCTGTTAAAATGTCATTGAACAGTAGTTTATAATGCACTTGTCATTTTCATGCTACAGTAAAGAGAACAACTATATTAACCTTGGCTTCTTTTAAAACACAGAACAGGTGGTGATGGTGTAGTGGAGGACAGGACAGAGACTCATCAGGAAGTAACAAGACTCTGGAGTGATGAACAGTTTCATTATTTCCTTCCCAAAATAGACATCGAAGACATTTTGCCATTTTAAAAATCAGAGGAGAAGGCGATTATTATTCTACGTTGGCATTTGAGTCAACCAGCTGCACAATTACACACAGTGGACACAGAAGGACGAAGACATCAATCAGTCCTGATATCACACACACACGCACACACTTATAGAAACTGGCACACACGTACTAACAAGCAGAAACATACACTGGTAGAAATAAAGACACATGGTATTGCTGCTCCTCTTCTTCCACACACATAAAAATAAAATTCAGTCCATTATCTCTAAAAGTAATTGCTGTGTTTTTATAATGGCCTCGCGCTCATTGTTCGTCAAATAATGGATGGATTCTTTTCCCGCGTATTAAGCTAAAATAAATTGCTTCATTTCAACAACGAGACACTCATTGTCCTGCCGCTGGTTTGTCTTTGTCAAGTAATGGATTGGGGTTGTGTATTAGGGTTTAAACATGTCAGGCTGAAGTCAATAGAGGTCTCTGCACTTAAGAGGATCATGTGGGAGAATATGTTGCTCTGTTTCCCACAGTGATTATCATTATAGAGCGACTGTCCGGTGCACCTGCGACAGATACTGAGAAAAGATGTTTCAGGTAATTCTAGCCATATGTGGAAAATGATGGCTTAAATCATGGCTCTCACTCAACGGCGAAAAAACTGAGGCCCTCCTCTTCGGTACCAGATCAACCTTAGCAACACTCAACACTTTCTCTATGTCCATCAACAATTCCACTGTTCCTCCATCACCTCAGGTAAAGAGCCTGGGTGTCATCCTGGACAGCACACTATCTTTCGAAGCCCACATCAATAACGTTACTCGGTCTGCATACTTCCATCTACGCAACATCAATCGTCTCCGTCACTTTCTCCAACCTGCACCGCTATCCTGGTAAACACCCTGATCACATCCCGTCTGGACTACTGTAACTCTCTCCTCTTTGGTCTTCCGCGGAAATCTCTTCATAAACTCCAACTGGTACAGAACGCAGCCGCTCGTATCATAACCAGAACTCCCTCTATTGAACACATCACTCCTGCCCTGCATTAACTTCACTAGCTCCCTATCAAATCCTGCATTGATTTTAAGATTCTACTCCTCACGTTCAAGATCCTTCACAACCTGGCACCATCATATCTCTCTGAACTTATTCACATCTACACACCGTCCTGAACGCTCCAATCCTCCTCTGCCAACCAGCTCTTCGCCCCATCTGCCAACTTAACCACCATGGGGTCAAGAGCCTTCAGCCGATCTGCCCCCCGCCTTTAGAACTCTCTCCCACCAGACATTCTATGGAACTCTCTCCCACCAGACATTCTATGAACCCTCTCCCACCAGACATTCTATGGAACCCTCTCCCGCCAGACATTCTATGGAACCCTCTCCCGCCAGACATTCTATGGAACCCTCTCCCGCCAGACATTCTATGGAACCCTCTCCGGCCAGACATTCTATGGAACCCTCTCCCGCCAGACATTCTATGGAACCCTCTCCCGCCAGACATTCTATGGAACCCTCTCCCGCCAGACATTCTATGGAACCCTCTCCCGCCAGACATTCTATGGAACCCTCTCCCGCCAGACATTCTATGGAACCCTCTCCGGCCAGACATTCTATGGAACCCTCTCCCGCCAGACATTCTATGGAACCCTCTCCGGCCAGACATTCTATGGAACCCTCTCCCGCCAGACATTCTATGGAACCCTCTCCCGCCAGACATTCTATGGAACCCTCTCCGGCCAGACATTCTATGGAACCCTCTCCCGCCAGACATTCTATGGAACCCTCTCCCGCCAGACATTCTATGGAACCCTCTCCCGCCAGACATTCTATGGAACCCTCTCCCGCCAGACATTCTATGGAACCCTCTCCCGCCAGACATTCTATGGAACTCTCTCCCACCAGACATTCTATGGAACTCTCTCTCACCAGACATCCTATGGAACTCTCTCTCACCAGACATTCTATGGAACCCTCCACCAGACATTTGCACTTCTGACTGTCTCCACCTTTAAATCCCACCTGAAAACGCACCTATTCAGAGTGGCGTACTCTGTCCCTCACTAACTATGCAATCTTCATTCTTGTTTATTTATTGTACTAATGCACTTTGTAGTCACATTCATATTTAATCTTTATCTTTGCACTAAATGTCAACTGATTTATATTGTTTGATGTACTGTTGCTTTGAAAGGCGCCTTTAAATTAAATGCATTATTATTATTATTATTATTATTATTATTATAATTATTATTATTATATGTGGCCTCATAAGTTGCATTTAAGGAAAAAAAAAAGCCACCACTGCAACTCTGTGATGCTTGTTGTGAGGTTGGATTTAATGGAAATACCACGCTGTTAGCTAAATCAAAAAAGGTTTATCTTCTGTACAGTCGCCATTTAAGAACTGAGGTTTTGGAAAACAGTTAAAACATTATCATAAAGTCCTACTTCATACTTACCCAGTGAAATAGTTCGATGGTTCAACCACTATCTCAGCTGGAAATGAGATGTGAGACGCATTCAATGAGCATTTTATTTCATCAGGTTATTTATTTGAAAGCGGCTTCATTTCCTCCATCTGTCTCTTATCACAGTGAGTCTTGCTGGGTAAACAAATTAGGCACTTAGACCTTTTTCCATTGAAGCCTTTTACGATTCTTCGAAGTGTTTACTGCTTCTTTCTTCTATTAATTCAACAAAAAATGCACTGGGCCTGATCAGGTAGAGGCTTTATCATTACCAGCTACATTTTTTGTTGATTGCTTAACTTATATTTTAATCAAACTATGGATTCCTATCATTTTGGAGACATGGAAAGTCCAATGAGCTACATAACTATGAACCCATTTCTAATTTTCTGGCTATATAGTGTTAGAGAAACTGGGCATAGTACAGACAGCAGCTTCAAAAGCCTTTAATGATGCTTGTACATTAGATAAATCAGGATTCTGCCACACTTTTTATTGATTTATCCACAAAGGCTTTCGATACTGTCTACCATCAAAGTCTTTGGAATCTATTGGAGTTGATGAAAAGTCCTGTAATTGGTTTGAAATTTATCTCAATGGTAGAAGTCAGGTTGTTGTGGCTGATGGGTTCATGTCAAGCTTTAGGAGTGTTAAAGGAGTACCACAGGGCTCAATTTAAGGCCCACTTTTATTCAATGTTTTATACGAAAATGTGACAAACAGCACAATTAATCTCTATGCAGATGATGTTATTATCTATACTACATTTCCTTCTGCTCCCCTGGCTGTTCAAATCTTGCATATTGATTTCTGTGTAATACAGCAAATATTTATTGATCTTGAATTACTATTAATCTCAGAAAAAACCCAAATATGCGCCATTTTCTAGAAAACCGCCCAACAGTATCATGGAAGTAAAAACTACAACGCTTAATGGGACATCAAATGAAAGAGTACCGTTTTTATAAATACCTTGGTTTCATATTAACAAGGAGAGTCAGAGATTTTAAATAAAAACAATAAGTTTATGCTGTTGTGTTACTTTTGTCCCGATTGACAGGGTTGAAGGTAACAATGCATAACCGCCATTCAAAGTCAAATTATACCGAAGTTATCCCACATTTGTACAAATTAGCACCTGGTATTGATAGATCACAATGAAATCTAGTTATTGTCTGTAATGTTATCTTTTAAAATGGTTTTTATCTGACTTTCATTCTGGTTCTCCCTAGGGCTGTTCGATTATGGAAAAAATCATAACCATTATTAAAACTTTTTTTTTACTTTAGAAACATGCTGCATTTATTTATTTCTTGTCCATTCAGCTTAATTAATTTTCTCTCCCAGCAGCAGCCTTTTATCTGCCGCTTAACGCAACACACAGCAGAACATGTGCAGAGATATTAGAGCTGAGCGAGTTACCATGACGATAGTTCACACATCACATCCTGGTTTTTAATAATTAGTCAGTAAACTCAGCATTGTCTGACGCAGGCTGGAAACTCTGCACTTTTATTTACAGTTAAAACATTTTACCGTGTGTTTCAGCTTCTGTCAAACTAAGGGAGCTGCAGCGGCTTCCTGTCTAAGCTTTTCAAAATAAAACATTTATTATTGAGCGCTATCTCATTATTATTAAAAATCCGATTTTATCAGTTTCGAAATCGTTTGGCCCCTAAATCGTAATCACGATCAAATTTCGATTAATTGAGCAGCCTTAGTTCTCCCTTAAAATAATTTTAAACAATGTGTATCTAATGAACTACCAGGATTGTTAAAAGGTATGACAACCTGTGGAAAACAAACCACCAACATCGTTCGCTCATGAGTCAGCTTCATCAGAAAACAACCAGTCGGTGCAGAGTATGTAAATTCGGTTCTCAACTCACACTTCTGACTACTTAGCATACGTAACGTGAACGGACAAACAGTCTCCAACACCTTTATGGAGAATATTGTTTAGCCATGATTGGTTGAGCAGTGACATTTAAAAGTGGCATTTGACTGATTTAACCATTTGATCATTTCTCCCCCCTTGATTTGTGAATGTCAAGATCACAAATAATCTTTTGACGAGACCCGCGTGTCTGTGTTCCACTCAAAGCAACCAAAGAGAGGCTGGTTGTGTGTTGCTTAACATGTTGATCAAGGGAGCTAAAGAGAAAAGCTCAGGAGGCTTCAGAGAGCAACAGATTCTTTGTTCATCTTCAAAGCAAATGACTGTAAGTTGTTCTGACACGTCTGTCAACGAGTCTGAGGATCATCAATGACAATCGAACCGAGCCACACGTTAACCACACACACACAGATGCATGTATGAATATTCAAAAGCTTGTGAGCAAACACACAACAGCAGGGAGACAAACAAACACACACACACACACACACACACACACACACACACACACACTCAACATGAACACATATTTTGCAGCGAGCCGTGGAAACATGAACACACGTGGCTCAAGAGAGATGAGGATGGAGGATGATTATTGGCAGCGAGGCGGCTTGTAAGAGAACGAGGCCGCCAATACGTTCAACATATCACCCGATCGATGTTTAGGTTCATCAGTGTCGATGTTAAGAGGAGATTGCTTCTTCCAGGTTCCTCTGCCTCATGAACCCAATGAACCTCCGTCAACACACTCAGACACTGTGGTTTAATTATTCCAATCTATTGTGTTGAATTGTGCTATTGAAGGGTTGAAAAATAAAAGAAAAAACACTTTTGAGATTTCTACCTCCGAAATAATGGTGATCAATAGTATTTTGTTTGAGGTGCTTTGAAATATAAAAGAATTTACTAAACCCAACATCTAAACCAACATTTTAAGCATTTTTTGACAAACATTTCTCTAAATAAGCAAACTAAAAAAACATAAAATACAACACAGCAAACTTATATTAACTGATATTGGCTAAATATAAATATCAAAATAATTATCACAACATTTTATATAATCAAATATTCGCTGTATAAGATGCTAAAAGTATGAATATTATATGTAAGGAAATGTCAATCTCCTTCAAATTCATGTATATAAAGTATATAAGAGTTATGTAGTTCAGGATTATGGTTATTCATATTAAAATATACAATAGTTCAGGAAATGCTATTTTTCTAATAAAATATAATAATGAAACAATAAAATTCACTGCTCTGTTTTTACAATCACTAACACATATTTTCATTGTTCTGCTGATTTTTTTTCAATTAATTGTTAATTCTATAAAATGCCAGATAATACTGAAATAATCATTTCCACAGGCAAAGATGACAAATGTCTTATTTTGTGTGACCAACAATCCAAAACCCAGATATTCAGATTATAGTGACATAAAAACAGACAAACTGAACTCAGAAATTGTGAAAATCACTAAAACTCTGAATCATTTATAATAATAATTGCTAGTTAATTTTCTGATGAATCAACGAATCATTGCAAGTCTATTAAGTTTATGACTCATCTGTCAAATATATTGCCTCAGTCGACACATATTAATCTCCTTTATGATGATATCAATTAGGAGGTGAAGGTATTCATTTGTCATCATCAAACATTTTCTAAAGACACAAATCACTAACTATTTTAATAATTAAATCACTTCAAGTCATTTTTCAAGCAGAAACTTCTCACATGTTAAGACTTCTCTGCTTCCTCGGTTTTATTTAATTCTTATCTGAATATTTTTGAACTGTCGGCCTAAACAAGACATTTAAAGACGTAATAAGCATTTTTCTTTTTTTTTTCTTCCCAATTGGAGACAACAAATAATTTAGCTGAATATTCGATCCTAAAAATAACTTGAAAAACAAAATGATTCATTCTGAAATGGGACCGAAATTACTCCTCGTTGTCAGATTTACAAAACAAAAACACTGTTCTGTGATCATCTGCATCTGAGTAATTATAGCAGAGTAAAAGAAAGATGTTTGTGGCTTTTTCTGTCACAAGTGTCTTTGAGCAGGACCTTGAGAGCCCATCTGTTCTCTGTCCATCACTCTGGAGAAACAGAAAGAGCTGCATTAACCCTCCTGTTGTCCTCGAGTCAAGGAAGGAAGGGAGGAAGGAAGGTGGAGGAAAGACAGAGAAGGTGGGAGGGAGGGAGGGAGGGAGGGAGGAAAGAAGGAAGGAAGGAAAGGAGGAAGAAGGAAGGAAAGGAGGGAGGGAGGGAGGGAGGGAAGAAGGAAGGAAGGAAGGAAGGAAGGGAGGAAAGAAGGAAGGAAGGAAAGGAGGGAGGGAGGGAGAAGGAAGGAAGGAAGGAAGGAAGGAAGGAAAAGACAGAGAAGATGGGGCAGAGAAAGGAAGGACTGAAGGAAGGAAGAAAGGGGGATGGAGGAAGGAAAGAAGGAGGCAGGAAAAAGAGAAGAAAGAAAGAACGAGAGAAGGAGATTGGAAGGACAGACAGAAGGAAAGTAAGGGTGGAAAGAAGGAACAGTGAAAACAGACGGATCAATTTGACCCGGAAGGACGACATGAAGGTTAAACCAACCTCAGAAAACTTTTATTCTCGTAGAATCACAACCTGCTGAAATTAACTCGCCTCTCCTCTCTTCTCTCTTTACATCTTTTCTTTTCTTCACCGTGACCTTCCTGCCTCTCTCCGTCTCTGAGCAGCTGGCCTTTTACAATTCTGCCATTACCTTAAAGTCTTTGTCTAAACGGGATCAGAGCTTTGAAAATCACACACACTGCTTTTGTATTCGGTTATATAATCAAGGAGGGAAAAAAGGAAGTTAAATTCTACTGAGAGAACAACTCCCAACTCATCTTTTACCTTTCTGCTGAGGGATCGTTCACAACAGTTTATTACGATATGTCTGCTGGTTTAGTCACTTTAGGTTTGATTATTTTATTTCCTGTTATAAACTGTAATGACGGCTCACCACTCCATAAAATTGACAGTTGCTGTCTCGTAACTGTTTTCATTTAGTGTACGTAAGAGACTGGCCACTCAACTTATACTTCCAATCATGGATTATTGTGATTGTGATACGTTTCCTGTAACTCATGACTAATTTATTTTATTCAGTCTTTCCAAAAAAGGTATCACTTCACGACTTTGACTCTCCCTCCTCCTCACACACAGACACACACACCTTCCTCCGAATCATAGATGACTAAGCTGTGGAGGTCAAAGGTTGCACATCAGATGTCTAGACAGCATTCTCCAGACAGTTTGACATTACACCCCTTAATGATGTTATTACAAGTGTGTGTGTGTGTGTGCGTGTGTGTGTGTGTGTGGTTGGCAGGGGGGCGGAGGGGGATGACAAACAGAGAGCGACAAAGTACAAGTGTGTGTATGTGTGTGTTATGAAGCTGTGACAGTGATGGATCTGATGGAAGAACCCTCCTTGAACTTTCAACACTTCTGCACTGCCATTTTTTTTTTTTTTTTTAAGCTTGTTGCGTCTGTTGTCGGTGATGTAACGAAAACAAATCAATACACATTAAACCTGTTCAACTAATTCCTCTAAAAATAGACGAGGACGCAGGTGGTTCAATTCCCGCAGCGGCAGGTTTATATAAACGTGTGCAAGACATGACAGTTGAAATTAAACATCTTCACAGTCCAAAAGATGAGCAAGGCAGCCGAATCTGACATAACTGATCTGACTACCATCTGTTCTCTCTCTCTACGTGCTGGATGCTGCACTTGATGCCATTTGTCAGTTTTGATTTGATGTTGCTACTTTAATGCTGGTTTGAAGTCGTGGCACGAGAACAATCGCACAGTATATCTGCTCACATCTGTCATCAGATCTGCCGGCTGAAATAAAACTCATGAACTTACATCTTCTCTTGTATCTAAATCCTCAGTTTTCTTTGTGTTTGTTTGGTTTTGTTTCGTAATAAAAAAGCACTTCCACACATCGTCTCGGTTACTGCTGAAATATTGATTAGTTTCTAATATTTCATTCTGTCTGAGCTTCATCACGTATTTACATGGATGTTAAAAGAAACATCTGTAAATCAGCACGTACATTTTATAAGCCATGCAACATTACCAGAATTTGATCCATCACAAGTCTAGATACGTCATATGATTGAACTGTTTTATCCCCATTCAAGTTAACTGCAGGGCTTCACCAGAATTTAGCCACCTTTGCTAGCAGAAGTCTATAGTGAGCATGCTGTGTGTGCAGTATGATTTCAACAGGTGGCGCCACTGAGCAACTTTCATAGTAATGAAGGTCCATGAGTATTTGGTCACATAGACCCATAGACTGTATAAAAGAAATGGACGTAACATCCTTGACGTCACCCATTGGTTTGTGGACTGCTGCTCGGAAGCCAATAGTTTCGAATCTAGGCAGCGCCATCTTGAAAATTTCAGGTGCATGCTGGGAAAAATAAAAACACGGATTCTACTTATATGGGCATGAGGCGGAGCCATGGGCGGAGCAGGGAGGTTGCTATGGTTGCGAGGGCTGGATCTCGAGGACATTGGTCAATCAACCTGTCAATCAGGACGTAGCCACGCCCTAATGCATACCCTGCTTTATCGTCAAATATAAAATCAGGGAGGCCAAAATGTCCCAAATGAACATCATACTGCATTGAAGAAGGCTTTAAACTAGCGATTGAGAACATTTTGAAAACGTTTACTGAGGTTAGAAATCAAGCGAGAAGTTGGTGAATTCTCCATTGACTTGTGTAGAGACGGTCGCCCCCTGGTGGCCTTTTGATAGAATGCAGTTCTAAGTTACTTCTGCGTTAGCCTCATTTCAGAGGACCGGAGCTACTCGTCTGGTAGAGACTGCCTCAATCAGATGACCACTAGCTTAACTTAGTGAGGCACAATGAGCTAACTAAAAAACATACAGATAACCGTCGAGGTCCGTAAGTGAAGAAAACGTATAGAAACAAATGTAATGTGTATAAGTAGAAAATGCCAATTAGGGAGGAAATACAAGTTGTTTTAATGTATGTTGCTGGGGTTTTCTTTTTGGTGAAGACAGTCTCAGAATACTCCACTACTGCTTACATCTTTAATTCTGACCGAACAATTAATGGCTGCCATTTAATTTATATATCAGTGAACGCAATAGCAATCAGATCATGCAAGCTGTCATGTAGGATTCAATAAATAGTTTTAAAAAATGTTTTAATATTGATCTAAACAAAAGACTGTTCTAACGGTTAAATGTTTGCATTAACAGAGTTTGCATTACCAACAGTTCGTTAAACAAGCCAATTAAAAACATGTATGTTGCTCTTTAATAATCCAAAAACTTCCAGGAGCCCTAATGAATACCTCATCTGCCCCAGATTCAACAATAAACTTTTATTAAGCTTTGTAAAATAATATTTACAAAAGAATAATATTCATGTGCTGCAACAATTTCTGGCACCTTAAGAGAATCTAAACTTGGCTTTGCCCAGCTCCTCCTCGCAGAGCGCATGTGGACACCAGTACATGAGCTGATAATTGAGATTTCTGTAACAGTTACATCACCAAAGGAAATGCGGGGAAGTGCTTAATTACAGAAGTCCATTTGGTTCATTTGCAGGAATGAAAACCGCTGTGGTGTCCATAAAACCTTCAAAAACATCCATAAAACCCTCCATAAAAGGAGCATAATTGTTCCTAATCAATATTACCCCAAAACTCAGCTTTTTGTGCTGGACTGTGGGAAAACATTAGCTTATTAATTGCCTGCACAGGAAGAACCGGCACCCTCCAGGTCATCCCATAGTGCCGCTCTTTTGTAGAATAATGCCTGCAGCTGGCTGTTGGACGCTGAGATTTGATTTGCGACAGGAAGCCGAGACAAAGAACAGCAGGATTTAAGGAGTAAAGAGAACACCTCATGAATTTCAAATTAATGATTTAGTTTCAGCACTAGAATGAAAGAAAAGTGAAAAAAATAATAAAACAGCAGCCGCATTATTGCTATTCCTCTGCTAATTGCTAATTTTACAGAACATCGCTTTCTTGTTAAGCTGCGGCTCGTCCTGGCTTCCTGTGTTCCAGTTTTAAAAAAAAGAAAGAAAAAAAGGCCACAACACAACTAAACCCTGCACACACTGGAGATCAGGAAGACATCCTGATGTCCCTGATGTTTCCCGATAAAATGTTTAATTAGCCAATGTTTCCAGGCAACGGCAACACAGAGGAATCAGGGTGAGGTGCTGGGATGGAGATGTCGACAGTGTAATAGCTACAACATCTGTGAAATTACACTTGACATCTTGTCTGAGATCAGTTCTGAGTTTTATGGCTTATTGGCTGGAGATTATTCATTATGACTATTTGCCTTTTATTCTATGTATTAGACTTATTTTATATAGGGCACCTTTCCCATTCGCTTGGTACTGCATGTGTTTGGGTATCCATGTTCACTCTTGTCTAATGACTATGGCTATGGCATGTACAGTATGTTTTCTTTTTTTTTCCTCTTAGTCTTGCTCGTTTTCTCTCTATTTCAGCATATTTCTTTTGTTATAGTCCGATTATTCTTATGTCCCTTCTTTAAAACGAACAAAACAACGTGATTGACACTGACACACACCACACTTTCAAGCACAATTGGATTTCGTTGATTGGCGTGACCAAGAGAAAGACAGAGCAGCTAAAAGGTTTCACAGTAATGTAATGTGCAGTAAACAGTGTGCAGTGCTGTCATGGATGCATGTTGGATCATCATTTAATCCATATTTCAGAAGGATTCTCGTGTGTCAAAATGACTCCTACACCCCAAACGACTGCAAACACAAACAGTCTTAAGTGATACTGTAAGGAAGAGCTGGGTGATAATTCTGCATCAATAATTCGCAGTATTGAAGAAAATGTGCTGTATATATTAAGAATTAGTATTTACATTAATTATTCATGATATCTTGGTTCTTTTATAGTCAGTCTTTGATCCGACAAAGAAAAACTCTCTGGTGTACAAGAACTTTATAATAAACTTAATTAGACTAAAAACAAAACTTGCTCTTAAAGTAGTTATAATCAATGTTTTATAATAATAATCTATGACATCTCAGTGGCAGTGTGTAATGAGTTGTTTCTGGCTCATTATCAGAGATTCTGCAGCTCCTCTTGGCTTTACGCAGCATTATAGGAGAGTTTCAGCTCATTGCTTTGCTTTTCAGCTGCAAATTTACTGTTCTGGTTCACTCTCACTGCTCTCATAGTGTCATTTACAGAGAAAAAGCTGTACAAAAAAAGAAAAAAAAAGCCACTGTACACTACCTGCTCAGCACCAAACAGCAAACAGACACAGCTGTTTGCTAATTGGTGAACATAGTGGAGCATTTAGCAGCTAAAGAGCCAGATATTTCCCTCAGGAGTTAGTAGAGAGTAAAACATGAAACTAAACACGACTCAAAATGAATGATAATGTTGATTAATAAATGCTGGATGTAGAAATTAGCAACTGTTTGCTAACAAGTTCAACATATCAACTCAAAAGCTGATGGTGTGTCAGTGGTCTGTTAACTACTTACTCTCTGCTGCCCCCCTGTGGCCAAAAAAAAAAAATCAGAGTAAGGGCCCATTTATGCTCAATGTACATATAAAAATGTACACGTCCGTTTCAAACGATGTTACGTTCACTGCTCACATACTTCCATGCCTCCTTTACGTTGGCATGGATGTTAACCAATACATCCACCAGGGGGCAGCACCGAGTCAAAAGTTTATGACGACAACAAACTCAAAAACAAATATGGCGACTGTGGAGGAGATATTGATAATGTTCCTTTTGCATAACAGACAAAAGCGATATGTTTAAAGTTTCTAACCAACTCACACAACCTTTCCTCAAAAAGTTCCTCCATTGTTATTTCTTCTTCGTGTCTCACTAGAGCTACATATCGAGTAGAGACAGCAACACTGCCTCCCCGTGGTTTCCGGTGGTACTGCTCCGTTTGGTCCGTATCCGTAAGCTTTATGGAAACGTGCAGAAATACGGACGAAATTAACGCAGAGCACGGACAGAAGGCTCCGTCTGTATCCGTATTTAGCGTTGAGCATAAATGGGCCTTAATGCAGATTTAAAGTTCTCATTTAACAGTTTTCTTGAAATAACACAAACGTTTTGATGCATATTTCATATATGTGACACATACAACTTTTATCTGAATTTACTGAAAACATCACAAGTTGAACTCAAAGTAATCATTTTAACTGGAACCATGATCTTTACCACAGCGTTGTCACGCCATAAAACATCATTATTATAGTTTAACAGTGATTTATTAAACTAGTAGTACTTCACTGTCCCCACAATTCAATTACAATTCACCAGTCATCATTTTTTTTAATCAGTTGTTAGCCTTGTGTGATTTTTCCTATTGAGAACATTAATTTTTGATTTGTGCAGAATTGTCTACGTCCGCATCGCGAAGCAACAAAGAATCGATTTTTATCCCCACTTGTAACGGTTTGGGAAAGCCAACAGACAAATGATGCTGTCCTGCAGATTACAACCAATAGGGGGCGCCAGATTAGAAAACGTTCCTGTTTCTCATTATGGAGTCACATGACTGTCACGTTTTTGGTTTGTTTAAATTGAACGACTTGTTGCTCAGGTCAGTTCATGTGGTCGAATCTGCCTGAAGACGTCTTTCATGAATGTGTGTGTTTGTTTGTTACCATCCCATCATAAACAGTGTATGCCCGCAAAAATGTACACGTGTCAGAGAGAGAGAGAGTGTGTGTGTGTGTGTGTGTGTGTGTGTGTGTGTGTGTCTTCGGGCTCATTAGCTGCAGCTTCTAAAGGGATCATGTTGAAGCTGCTGTTTGGAAGGACTGGAGATGATGTCATTCTACTCACTGATTAAAAAGACGACGACCAGCTGTGTGTGTGTGTGTGTGTGTGTGTGTGTGTGTGTGTGTGTGTGTGTGTGTGTGTGTGTGTGTGTGTGTGCTGCTAATAAAGAATGTATGAGAGAGGGAAAGCAGTGAGGAGAAACTACAGCATGTGTTTGTCAGTGTTTGTGTGTTCAATTATGTCACTCAGTGCTGATTAATAACACTACCCGCTTCCTGCACTATCAAAACAACTGCATTCACTATCTGTGCGTGCGTGTCTGTGTGTGTGTGTGTGTCTGTGTGTGTAATAGACAGTTTATAACACAGCTCTCTAAGTACAGTATGCATCACTGTTTGTCGAGCATACTCGGAGATAAATGTATGTGTATCCATTCATGCACATGTTGAACGTGCAGCACTCATCAAACACTCAGTCATGTGTGCAAATGCGTGTCTCTTGCATTTGTGTGCGCATACATGAATATAGACTGTCTATTTGTGTGTGTGTGTGTGAGAGTGAGAGAGAGAGGGGGAGAGAGAATCAAGTAATCTGTCCCGCTCTAGGTTGCTATCATTTGCTTTCCAATTGAATCCCGAGAGTGTCGTTGCAACTGTTATTATCGAAGAGGAGAGGTGAGAAGAGGAAGAAGAGAGAAAATAAGGAAAAGAGAGGAGAGGAGAGAGAGGAATTAAGGAGAAAGAGGGAAGGAGACAAGTAGAGGAAACGAGAGGAGAGATAGACAGTAAGGAGAAGAGAAGACGAGTAGAGAAAATGAGGAGAGTGGAGGGAATAAGGAGAAGAGGGGAGAGGAAATGAGAGTAGATGAGAGGAAAGGGGGGGAGAGGAGAATAGAGACAAAATGACGGGGGGGGGGGGGGGGCATGAGGAAACAAGAAAAGAGGAGCCACAAGAGGAAACTAGAGTGAAAGAGAGAACACAGAGAGGAGGGGAAATGAGAGGAGAGGTAAAAAGGAGAGCGGAAGCGAGAGAAGAGAAGAGGAAATTAAAGGGAAAACAAGAGGGAAGGTAAATAAGAAGAGGAGAGGAGGAAACATGCATCTGTCATATGATTGAGAAGAGGTGAGGGCACAGCAGGTGAGAAAACAACGGAAGAGGCGATGAGAGGAGGAAGAGTGGAAAAAACAACAGGAGAGGAAGAAGGAGGAGGAGAGAAGGATGTGGAAAGAAGAGGAGGCAGGGCATGAAGAGGAGATATTAACAAGAGGTGGAATCAGAAGGGAGAGGAAGAAAGGAAAGAAAGAAGGGAAAGGAGGCTGCGTGAGAAAGACGAGACTCCCGACATCATGAGATGAAAGAGGGAAGAAAGGAACCAGAAAAAAGAACAGAGGGAGGGGGAACAGTGGAGAGACATGATGGAGGGATGGTGGAAGGTGGATTAGTGAGTGAAGGGAGGGAAAGATGGAGGGAAAATAAAAAAAGAGAGGAGAGTTCACAGTGGGATGAAGTGAACTGCCTGCGTTTCACTCTGCTGCACAAAACAATCACTAGCCAAACACCTCTCTCTCTCTCTCTCTCTCTCTCTCTCTCTCTCTCTCTCTCTCCATCCATCTATCGGGAAAATATAAAAAAAGAGTGGAGGAGGAAGAAAGACAGAGAGAGAGAGGCCTGTGATTTTATAAAAAGTCGCCCACTCAGGTCAGAGACGAGCAAAATCGCAAACCGAAACAAGAAAAAGAGGTTTTTAAACTTTCTCTGTGTGTGTGTGTGTCAGAGCAGCTGAAGATGTTCAGTCTGTAAAATGAGACTAAATATTTAAAACTGTCTCTTTAATTTCCTGTTTTTGTGAGATTAATTCAATTTACAAATTACATGAGGGCTGCAGCTAATGATTGTTTTCATTATTGATTAATAATGCATACTATAATTTCCCTGAGTCAATGGTTACGTCTTTAATGCAACAGTAAATATCTTCAGTTTACTATCAAAGGGAAGCATTAAATCTTCATATCTTATAAGCGAAATGCAGCAATTTTGCTTTAAATTCGCTTCAAATTTCAAACAATTACTCAACATTTTATTGAAACTGCAAATATTCAAATGACTGCAGGTGCAATATTTGCTAAAAAAGTTGAAACATGTGTAAAAATATCAGTTTTAACATACTGTCCTGACTAGACATGGGCCGGTGAGATTCTGGCGGTATGATTACCATAAGAAAAAATATCACGGTTTCACGGTATTGTGATTACAGCTCTAAAATGTTCCTAAAAAAGGAAGAAAAATAAAGATGTTAATTTAACCTGAATCTGTAATGACAGTGTGAGGGGTCGTGATACTCTACGCTGCAGCTGCACCACCTGACGGATTTCTGACCTGCACTTCCTGTCTTTGACCAGACAAAAAACATCTCATACCTTAGGAACGCTATGACAGAACATTTGGCGGTTTCGGTTATCGTGGCGTTCTCATATCGCGGTGTACCTTGAACACGGTTATCATCCCATGCCTATTCCTGACCTACACATCATAATCTACAGATCTGAGAAACCATCTTTGTTTAGTGAAATGAGAGCCAGGTAAAACTTATCATTCCCTCTAATATTGCATTTCATATCAACTGGAATATACAGTAAGTCAAAATAACTGCAATCGTTAATCGTATAAAACAAACAAGAACTTCAGAAATCATTACAGAGGCTGTGATCAAAGTTTATGTTCGGGATTTTTTTTTAATGAATTATGTAACTTGTTAAATTCTTCCTGCAGTAGCAATGTTGGCAATGCTTCATCATTTATAAACAAGGCAGGAACAGGATTAACGGCTTCAATTCAAGAGACAATAAATGTATCACTCCTGTTGTCCTCGAGTCAAGAAAGGAATGGATGAAGAAAGGGAGAAAGGAAGGGAGGGAGGAAGGAAGGCAGGCAGGAGGGAGGGAAGGACAGGAGGGAAGGAGGGAAGGACAGGAGGGAGGAAGGAAGAAGGAAGGAATAAAGGAAAGGAAGGAGGGAGGAAGGAGGGAGGAAGGAAGAAGGAAGGAAAGGAAGGAGGGAGGAAGAAGGGAGGAAGGAAGGAGTAAGGAAAGGACAGGAGGAAGAAGGAAGGAAGGATGGAAGGGAGGAAGAAGGAAGGAAAGGAGGGAGGAGGGAAGGAAGGAACAGTCAAAATAGACAGGGTCAATTTGACCCGGGAGGACGACAGGAAGGTTAAAACAAAGGGCATAAACATACATTACTGAATTTAATAACACGCATGAAAATACTGGACAGTTTTTATGTTTGTAGATGATGATGTGTAAAAGGTTTTTCTTCTAACAGTATCTACATGTACTTTTTTGGGCCAAAACTTCTCAAAAACGCCCAAAATGTGTCTTCGTCCAAATATATCCAAACCTTTACTTTAGTACATGAAACTTTAGGAAAAGAATGCTTTTACAATTATATTCAGTAAGTAAAGGGATCCTCCTTCATGGTATCCATCATATAATTAATAGCTTTTAATTGCGTTGGTCATTTGGGTATTTTTATCACTGTCTGACACATTTGAACTTCATGCAGTAGTTTTCATCGTCATACGGTTTCCTTGAAAGGACTCAATCTGTTCAAATTGATGTTCACGCTGATTTTCTGTCCCTGCTTGCCCCCCAAAAAGAGTTATTGTGTTTCCAAAAAAATGCTGACCTCAGCAGTTTCTAGTTAAAGTTCGCTTTGTTGTGTACAGGAAACAAAACAAACAACGAAAACGACTCAGTCTGCTAAAACCTGGAAATACTTAAATCAAGAATCGCCCATTTTTTAATTCCTCACTAGAAAAACATCTTATATTCACATTCACCTGATGTGTCTCCTCTTGTGACTACAACTGATCCCAAACCTATAACTAGTAGCTCTCCTATCAATCACCTTTGACCTTTGCCCAACATTTGATGGAGTAGATTTTGTGCTTGAACTTTAAAGAGGCCTCCTTGAGTTTTTCATGACTGTGGCGCAACGTTACAATGAGCTGGTTCCCTGCAAACACACGAGCTACATGATACACATTCCCGCAGCCGGTTTGCAAGCTGGCAAACGTGTACTGTAAACCCTGTAAACGCTGTAACAACTGTATCCAACACATTCGTCAGGCCTCAAGGATACACACACTGTCTTTTGGGGAGAAACACTTTGTATTAAAAGCTGCAACAACCAGTCAATCAGCAGGAAACTGATCAGCAAACATTTTGATCATCAAATAATTGTTTTAACCATTTTTTTCAAAGGCAAAATTTTAAAAAATGCTGATTGCAGTTTCTCAGATGCATAGATTTTAAGCTTTTTGTGTCATATGATAATAAGCATAATGTGTGTGGATGGTTAATTGGCATTTTAAGAATTATACCTAGCATTTCATACACTAAATGATTGATTGATTGATTGATAGATAATTGGCAGAACTGGGTTACAGTCCAGTTTTTCCTCTCATAGAAAAAGACGGAGAGCTCCTCTGGGTTGAGACCGAGTGAAGGAGTTCAAGTCTCTCGAAGGAGGCTGAGATGCAGCATGAGGCTGAGAGGCGGATCAGTGCAGCATCAGCAGTAATGCGGGTGTTGTAGCGGATCACCGATGGTGAAGAGAGAGCCGAGTCATGAGGCAAAGCTCTTGATTTACCATTCGATCTACGTTCCAACCCTTCACCTTTGGTCGTGAGCTTTGAATAGTGACTGAGAATGAGATCGTGGATACATGCGGCTGAAATGAGTTTCCTACCGAGCGTGTCTGGGCTCGGCCTTTTGAGACAAGATGAGGGATTCAGACAACCTGGAGGGGTGGGGGGGGGGGGGGCTCGAAGTAGATCTGCTGCTCCTTCACATCAAAAAGGTGTCAGCTGCACATGCAACATATGCACTAGTGTCTCAAACCAAACATGTCCGACTTACCGGAAATATGGTTTAGCTAGTTAACAAGCTAATGTTAGCATTTGTGTTATCAAATCATTACACAAACCTCCTCATGGCTTATATCTAACAGTCTAGTGGTGCTTAGTACAAAAACAAAACAAAACATGTCACCCGTAGTCGAAACATCCTCGGCTGCTATTTCCTGTTTGAAAAGTGGCTCCTCTTCTTCTGCTATGGAGCCAAGAAGGCGACCACAGAGAGAGAGAGAGAGAAGAGTCCACACTCAACTTTTCGACTGTTTTGAGTGTCGTCAAGTGCTTGCTCATGTGGGAACGTTGGGTCTCTTTAAAGAGTTCGGTCTGGATCTGCTCGATGTGTAAAGTGCCTTTAGATGACTTCTGTTGTGATTTGGCGCTTTATAAATAAAGATTGATTGATTGACCATCCAGGTAGTAGTATTGCACCAAACTCCTCAGTGTGATCGCACTTCTCAAACTATTAAGTAGATGATTTGAGACACAGTGCTGGTTAGGGTCCAAACGGTAGGAGAACCTGCAGGTATCTCACCTCGAGATCCCCCAGGAGGAGCAGGAGGGCGTTGCCATGGTGAATTATGTCCTTACTCAGTCTGATGCCACTGCAGCCCAGTCACAGATAAGCAGCGCAAAACCGATTCATCAATATAGAAACTACTTGTCAGATGCAGCCCTACATTACTTTACAACAGATGTTAACTGTACAAACTGTTATTATGAACGCTTTCTTTAACAGCTGTGTGGGTCAATTTGAAAAAAAAGCGCCGCTGACAAATGACCTGTTTAGTGGTTCAGGTATGAAGACCGGCCATAAATACACAAACTGTACAACACACACTCACACACCGTGCTCCAGGTGTTCTTATTCTCCATGTTTATATTCCAGATCAACAGTAACGCTGCAGCCATCTGCTGATAATGTTTGACGGTGCAGTGATCCAGATGTGCAGACGCTGCTCAGTACTGACACTTCTCATCCACAGATACACACTTTAAAGCATTTCAAATCACTAAAGACATTTCAATAAATCCATCCTAAAATCTCTCTCTCTCTCTCTCTCTCTCTCTCTCTCTCTCTCTCTCTCTCTCTCTCTCTCTCGAAAATGTTGCTGCGCTGTTTTGAGTGACGCCGCATTAAATATAACTACAACTTTTATTATTCATTGTGCACTTTAAGAGAAGGAAGAAGTAGAAGAAGGAGGAGGCTGCATGTTTCAAAGCGCATCCGTCTCCGCAGCTGCTGAGGTAACATTTGGATGGAAAAGAGGAAAAAAGAAAAGTGAGATCTGTTACACAATCAACACCATCAGGACAAACATCACAGCTAAGAGAGATAAAAAACATTGACATTTTTTTCCTCTCGGGAGACGTTCAGTGTCAAAAAAATACAAAAAGGTGGATCAACTTATTGGCTCCCAGTCTGCTTCCATTAGAGGTGAAGTAAATGTATTGTGTTCTCATTAGTGCTCTCTCAAGGCATTTGCTTTACTAATTATTTTCATCATTGACTCTTCTATCGACTCTTTTTTTTTGTTTTTGTTGTCAATTAACTTCCTGTTAGTTTATATTAGGTCAGAAAATAAGGCAAAAAAGATCATTGTGAAGTTCCCAGCATCATCCTCGACTGTCTTATGTCCGACAGACACTCCTAAAATCCCAAAAGATGTTCAATTTTTGATGCTAGACAATAGAAAAAAGCAGCAAATTCTTATATTTGATAAGTTGGGACCAGTAAATGTTCAATTTTTTGCAATTTTGAACACAGACATGAGCCGCTGTGGCTTTACAGAACTTCCTCCCACTCTGCCGAAACCATTATAACTGTTATTCTGCAACTGCTGTAATTACTGGTGATAATTAGTAGGATCAGAATTTGTTGACTGTCCTTTCTGCTACATCATGTTTAACGACGTCTTTCACAACAGCAGCAGGGAGCGAGAATTAAAGTCTTTGAGAAAGTTGCTGAGCCCATGTTTCCTAATTAACTAAACATCTCCAGATACAATTAGGAACAATTATTGTTCATCCGCTTCTGGGTGAACATTTTGGAGATCTGCTATGTGCCATCTGTGCTGCTAAGGCTGTCAATGTAGGCTCTAGTGTGTGTGTGTGTGTGTGTGTGTGTTACAGCAGCAGAAATGCAATGTGTTACCTGACATTTTAAAAAAGGAGGCTTTTCCTTCAGGTGGACAGGAGGGGGAAACTTGAGAAGGCTGACTAAGGGTTTAATATGCAAGGGAAAACCCTCTGGGGCGACGTGCACGCGCAAACATAAAATAAAGCATGTGCACACACATCCTGCAGCTCCACCTCTCTTTACTTTCCATACACACAGAAATCTGTATATAAACACAGGAAAACTGCAGCGTCGCTCCCCCTCACACACACACACACACACACACACGTGCGCGCGCAAAAGCTGCACAACCTCCATCTCATGCGCAAAGAGCAGAGCCTACAGAGACCCACACAAACTCTGCAGCCCGCTTCTTCTCTCTCTCTCTCTCTCACACACACTCTCACTCTCACTCTCTCTCTCTCTCTCTCTGCACCCCCTCTTCTTTCCAGCATTAGTCAATAGAGTCAGGATACATAAACCACCCACCAGTCACCCAAAGCATCTCCCAGCCAAACCCTCTCTCTCTCTCTCAATACATACACAACCTGCAGCAACGTCCACTAAAGCTACAGCAACGAAAACCATCAAGAACTCCAAATTAAAATCAATTAAAAAGCAGCTTGAATAAGGCGCAAAAATGAGGTAAACAGCGAGTCCAAAATAGCTCATCATCAACGCAGTTCAGTCAGTGCATCCAGCTCCAAGTGATGAGAAGGTGTAATACAGTCAGGACATGTGGGAGGGCAGGAGGGAACATTTCTTATAATAATATCAAATATAAAAATAAAATAAAAAGACGAGAAGAGAGAGAAGAGCAAATTAAATCTTTCTATTGGTTGAATCACATCTGAGGGAACTGCAGAAATAAATCAGAGCACTTGAGACAGGTTTAAGTGGATGATAAATATTTTTTTTTAAAAAGGCACCAAAGTGCTCCACCAAATCTGAATCCAACACCCAAAGCAGGCGCAGCTTTACTAGCCTGCTTCCTCTCTGTGAACACGGCTGGTGGATATTTTTCTTGTTCTTTTTTTTTTTTTTTGGAGGAGGGTTTTAAAAAAAGAAGAAGCGTGGAAATAACATGAAAACAGGTAGCAGAAACCGAGCACTTCCAGTTCTGCTGTTAGACCTGCGTTTCGGCTACATTTTAACCACCGCCGCTGTAGTTAATTAATCAATTATGGATGCTTACAGGTGTTAATCCGCGCAGTTTGCTGTTTTAAATCCGGTTTCAAAGCCAAAGAAAGAGAAAACAGTCGGTTTTTGGAGGAGGGGAGGGTTTCTTACCTTTTTTTCGGAGACCCTCTTTCTCCGTCTGTGTAGAAATAAGAAAAACAATCGTTGCTTTCCTCCAAATTAACGATTTAGTCCCTTCTCCGCGGGGGTCTCGCGCACCTCACGTGCAGCGGCTCCACACTCACTCTCTTCTCTCTTTCTGCGTGGATCTGTCTGTCTGTCTGTCTCTCTTCGTTTCTCGCGGGATTTCCACCTCCGTCTTCCTCCTGTCTTCTCCTCCTCTTCCTCCTGTTCCTTCTCCTCCTCCCTTCTTATTCTTCTTCTTCTTCTCCGCGGAATCAGCTCGTCTTCCTCGCGCCACCTGGACGGAGACGGAGACGGAGCTGATGGTAATGCTGCTGCTCCTCCGCGCGACCCATCCTGATGCCTGCTGCGGTGGGAATGAGGAGAGGAAACAAGCTCCCTCTCTCTCTCTCTAGCTCTCTCTCTAGCTCTCTCTCTCAGTGAGGAAACAGAATCCAGGAGCTACAGGTGATGGAAAAAATATTTCTAAAAACCAAAAGCAGAGCTGCCTTTCATAGCAATGCTGCAACATTTCTGGTTCAGAAAATCACTGTTACATATCATTATCCAATCTCTCTCGTACTCTCTCTCCCTTTATACAGTTGGCTAGTATGTTTGACTATTATCAAATAAAATTATTATAAGACCAGGGCACAAAGATCATTTCTTTTTACACCTGGAGATCTTAATTTTACTGCATTGTAGGACTACTGCAAACATTAGTAGTAGTAGTAGTGATTTATTTTGGTCCTTATTAATACATTTCCAAAAAATTGCCTTTATTTGTATATACTGCGGCAGCATAGAGGGACACTGCAGCCACACTGCACCGTTCATAAAAAGTGACTAACTAGATTTTTTTTTTCTTTTAAAAATTAGTTTCAAGGCTTTTGAGAAAATATCTAGGCTGCAGCCCCAAAAGCCACCCCTTCACTCCGCCCCTGCACAACAGACTAGTTTCTCTGAATGTCTGAGAAGAATATTGAACTTTTCACTCCTCTGCATTTAAATAGATTTATACCTTCTTCCCAAATTTTTAGAAAACGATTTTATAAGCAGCTCATAAAATATTATGCATCATTAGTAACCTACCAAACATATGGAGTACTTACCTTATAACTTACTGCAGTAATAACAGTAAAAACAAATGATCTGTAACCTGTTGATTAATGCCTTGATTGATCAATTTGTCATTTCAAATATCAAACATACGCTGGATCACCATTAAGCAAAGTAACCTAAATATACAACCTGAAGTGTTTAATGGGTCCTGACCAAACAGTTCAAGACACAAATACATCCAGTTTTCTGTCATAGCAGACAAAAGAAAGCTGGAAATAATCACATTTGAGAAGCCGGAATCAGTCCGTGAGTTGTGAGCTAAACTATAAATCCAATGACTGCTGTCCATTGCATGTAATCTGTTACCTCACAGCTAACGTTGTCAACGGGATGTTGCCATGGAAACATTTGTTCAGCAGTTGTGAAATGCAACTGTCTGACCACAAAACATCTATAAACAGCTGTCAATCATCCTCAGAGACGACCGTCAGTTTGGTCCCAGTCAAACCAACAGTAACTGATGAGAAGGTGAATATTTAATGGTTATTTTCCATTCCTGCATATTCTACTGTATATTAGCACACTTGAAGGAGACCAGTGTGTAGTGCATGCATGAAAAAAAATATACACAAAAAAAATTAGGCAGTGAAAAACATGTATTTAAGGGTGATTAGACTGAAATACATGGTAATTTTGACCATGGGAAGTACTGAGAGGGAATGCAAAATAGCACCACAAGACCAAAAATGCCTGTTTTTTAACAAAACTGCCTCAAAACTGCCTCAAAAATATAGATATAAAATTGAACCAGTCATCATATTGAACCCCCAGAAGAATAATAAATAAAACATTTTCAACAATTAATACAGAAGAATGAATAGTAGACTCATTATTATTATATATATATATATAATATATATAATATATATTTATATATATACTTATACCAGTGTCTCCACCTGGCAATCACACATGTTGATGCTGAGTTTAAGGACGGGGTTACACAGTGAACTTGTCACTTCTCCTACTAAAATGTTATTCATGTGCAGCACTGTGGCGTTTATCTCATATATCAGCATGTTATAAACCTCTACTGGAATTTAATAAGACTTGTTTTTGGAAAATGAATTAGTCCTTACCTCTCTTGCTAATCAGAGCTGTCAGTCAATGTCAGCAGGCTGGGTCCAGGTGCACAGGCCATCTGGAAATCGGAGGGCTGCTGCAGCTTGAATGCTGAAGAGGTTTGGAAGCAGAAGTCCAGTTAGACCTGCACGGAAAGTAGATGATGACCTCTGTCTCTGTTACCTCTCGAGGGTAGATTTGTGGAGCAGCAGTGTCCTGGAGGTGGGTGAACAGATGCTTACTGATCTTAGTTTCAGAGCATGTGGCAGTGAAATTAATCTCACATGAATAAATAAGTCTTTGGGATACTTTGGAGTTCTTCTCCATCAGAGTCCTCTGTGTGTTTTTCAAAAGTTGTCCTACTTGATTGACCACATTTCACTCCAGAATGAACTTATAGGAGCTTTTTATAATTACACGTCTCTATCACCAGTAATTGGCAGGACACACAATTTGTCAAATGACTGATAAAAATAATGATGTTTTATGATGTGACAGGGTTTAGGCTCAAAAACTACTTTTTTAAGGTCTTGGTTCTAGTTTAAAAAATTATCACTTGTAACATAGTGTGGGTTATAATTACCATCTTAGAAGGGAGCAACCTTGGACGTCACAACAGAAAACACAATGACAGTATAGTTTCTTAACCCTCCTGTTGTCCTTGAGTCAAGAAGGTAGGAGGGGAGGAAGGAAGGAAAGGAGGGAGGAAGGGAGGAAGGGAGGAAGGAAAGGAAAGGAAAGAAGAAAGGGAGGAAGGAAGGAAAGGAAGGACGGAGGAAAGAAAGATGGAAGGAAGGAAGGGAGGAGGGAGGGAGGAAAGAAGAAAGGGAGGAAGGAAGGAAGAAAGGAATGAAGGAAGGAAGGAGGGAGGGAAAGGAAGAAGGACAGAAGGAAGGGAGGAACGAGAGAGGAAGGAAAGAAGGAGGGAGGAAGGAAGGAGGGAAAGGACGAAGGACAGAAGGAAGGGAGGAACGAGAGAGGAAGGAGGAAGGAAGGAAGGAAGGAAGGAAGGAGGGAAAGGAAGGAAGGAAGGAAGGAGGGAAGGGAAGAAAGAAAGAAAGAAGGAGCAGTCAAAACATACGGGGTCAATTTGACCCGGGAGGACGACACAAAGGTTAAAACCTGTCATAATTACTACTGCCACTAGATGGCGTCTGTCACTTGAACGTAACAATACATTGTTCTTCGGGACTGTTTCCTTGGGGGGGGGGGGGGGGGGGGGGGGCAGGCTCATTTTTCACATTGATTTAACAAACTGTTGTTTATTCACAGCAATACTGTCGAACTGATCTGAGTCGCCTTTACAAAAGTCACTGACACTTCTTCACCTTGACAGACAAGTAACAAGTAAATCATTTGGGGCAGTACTGCAGTGCAGAATGTCCAAAAGGGCAGAAAGTGAGAAAAATGGCCTCAGGGCTTATCTGTCTGTATGCCTTTGCTGTACACTGCAGATAAAATATTTTTCTGCCCTATTTTAGGTTGATAGAATATTTCCACACTAATTTTGACTTTTGGTGACAATAAAATGTCAAAAAAAGTGTGTATTCTCAATGCTGAGTTTTCTTCTTTGTCTCCCACTAACCTCATTGCGTGAACACTCGAGCCCTAACAAACACGTTGAATGTATTTCCTTCCTCATAAAACAGGGGTGTCAAACATGCGGCCCGTGGGCCAGATCCGGCCCGCCGTGAGGTTCAATCCGGCCCAGTTTCCTTCTTCCTCTTTTCCTTCCTTCCTGACTTTCTTCCTCCCTATCTTCTTTTCTTTTCTTCCTTCCTTCCATCTTTCCTTCCTGTATTCTCTTTCTTCTCCTCCCTCTTTTCCTTTTCCCTTTCCTTCATTCCTTCCTCCCTTCCTTCCTTCTCATCTTCTCTTCTCTTCCTTCCATCTGTCCTTCCTCCTTTCCTTCCTTCCTTCCTTCCATCTGTCCTTCTTCCCTTCCTTCCTTCCTTCCATCTGTCCTTTCTACCTTTCTTCCTCCCCTCTGCCCTGTCTTCTTTTGCTTCCTTCCTTCCTTCCATCTGTCTTCCTTTCCTTCCTTCCTTCCTTCCTTCCTTCCTTCCTTTTAATGATCCACATGAGATCAAATTGGTCTTTATGTGGCCCTTGAATGAAAATGAGTTTGACACCTCCGTCATAAAACATTTGCAAAGCTGATTCTTTCATATCTTGGACTCTGCATCGTTAAAATCCACATTTACTAGCTACTAGTCCTCTTCTTCTTTGTCTTTTGCTGGCATGTTGCTTCATTTCTTGGTGCATTAATGCCAGCAAAGTGGAATAGTATGAAAGTAGGCTGGCAGGAATGTTTATCGCCCACATGCCTGAGCATCTTCCTGATATACAAACAAAACGAGAACCTGATGAAGAAAACACAGCTACACACTACAGTGCTGCTAGTGGTCATAAACTCCACAGGGTAACTTCAAGAATGTAAGATTTAAAGGAGAAGTCTGCCTCATTGTAGACGTCTAACTTCAACGTCTAACAAATGTAAAATTCTTGTTTATTTTGAAAGCTTTTGAGGCAACAAGTGCAAAGTTAGTATGATCCATAGAGGCTATATTTGTGTGGGACATATGCCGGGATGAAATATACTGGAATCGCCCTTTAATACTGATTAAATGTCTCCCTTAAATGTGAAAGTGTCACCAATTAAAGAGGCTAAGAGGGGTTTTTTTTAGCCTCTGGTTGGATTTGGTTGAGTCTCACGGCTGTCACTCCACAGAAGGTATGCTAACCTGCAGGTAACCACGACAACAATACTGACAATTGACACACAGCGAGCCATTTTAATTAGCTGTAATCTGATGCTAAGATAATTAGCTAGTTGTTCCCTCGACCTAACTGTGTGTGAATTTAAGAGGCAATGCGATTGCATAGAAAGTTAATGGGAAGGGTTTGGGGTCATGGCTAGTATCAGCTGATGTTATCTGCCGACGGATATATCAGTCAGGCTCTAGTTGTGATACGAAGCACAACAAGCTATCAACAAGCACATGCTCAGTTGCGTCTGCCTTACACAAAAGTGCTCTTTGGAGAGGGAAGACTTGATCGAGCTATTATTAATCTAATTATTTAGATTATATTAATAAATTCTAAACAAACTCACATGACTGTAATCTTTGTGTCAAACTTATTTTAGTTTATCTTAAGAGGGCCAGACCAGTAAAACCATTATATAATCACCTAGAAATAATATATATTATAACTTTACTATAATAAACCATCTTAGGGGTAACCTGGTAAGCCAAGCCCACTGAGGAAAAATTTGACTTGCACTTTGATTCAGATTTTGGAATTACTCTTCTGCAATTTTCACACTTAAGTTTTCGATTGGGCCGGATTCAAATCCTTGGGGGGCCGGTTCTTGCCCACGGGCCATATGTTTGACACCCCTGGTTTAATCGGCAACAGCAGAGGTCTACAAGCACAGAGCAATATCCTCCAATCAGGCTTTTGGATACACACACACACACACACACACACACACACACACACACACACACACACACACAGTACTTGTAGGGTCAGCTCATTCTTGGTTTGGCTCCGCACATCATACTTGACATAATAAATTGCCAGCCATAAATCCATTGGAGCATGAGATCTCACATACTCAAAAATGCTTACACAAAATGATTGGATTTTCCTCTGCTACTATAACCCTATAAAAGTCATTTAGGTCAATGTGTTTTAACTTTTATTTGACACTTTAAAAGTTTACAGTGTTTGGCTTTGATGAGTACAGTATCAGCATAGTAATAGTAATGCTCTTTTTTTGTCCGTCTCATTTCTAGCTGTACAGGAGGTTTAACGTTATTACAAACACAGTGTCACTGTACTGAATTCACTGCATGTTCTAATCTCGTCTGGTGCTAAATGTTCCAAAGGGAATGAATGAATGAATAAATGTGTGCGCGCATGGGAACACGTATAATCCATCATAACGCAGACACCTGGTGCCTCTGCCATTACCCCTGCTGCGGTCTGGGCAATGTGTGTGTGTGTGTGTGTGTGTGTGTTTGTTCTGCCCAGTGTGTGGGAGTTGGTATCCATGGGACACCTGATTCAATTATTGGATCATCATGAAGAGATGAATAGAAAGGCTGAGAGAGGAGGAAAAGGAAGGGATGGATAGAAAAGAAGAGTGAGGGAGTTAAAAAAAAAGGTAATGAGGAGTGAAGAGGGTGAGAAAAGAATAAATAGAAGTAGGAAGATAAGCGAAAAAAGATGGAGGCAGAAGCGAGGAGTGACAGAAGGAGGTATTGATGAAGAGGAGAAACGGTAGACATAACAGAGGAAGAGAAGAAGAGGTGGAAAGATAGAAAAGAGGAAAGAGAGAGGTTGTTCATCTGTGTGAGAGTGTGACATTTTCCAGAACAGGTGCATGTTGACGTGAAAGCGCGTGCATGTGTGTGTGTGTGTGTGTGTGTGTGTGTGCGTGTGTGTGTGTGTGTGTGTAGACAGTGACTAAGCTTAGACTAATCCATTTGAGCCAAATTCTAGTCACACACACACATACAGACAGTTTGTATTGTATGAGGTATGCTACCATATAAGCAGAAGAAGAAGTAGACAGCGCTTTGTTTTATTAATGAATGCGGTAGTGTGTGTGTGCGTGTGTGCGTGTGTGTGTGTAATTACTGTTAGTGTTACTATTTTGAAGAGCTACGAAGAGCTTTCCTAAAAATGGCAGGAGAATATATTACTGCATGTCACAAACCAAGACATGGTTCAACTTAACAGACTTTTTACTTTCTTTTGTTTATAAAATATATATTGTGACAAAGTGGGTGAGAGCACACCATTTGTCCCCATGGACTACATTTGTACCATAACTTATTAATTTAATTATACTTGTGGTTTGTTGTTTGGACCATAAGTTAGTCAGTAATCATACTTTGCAGATACTTACTATCCCAGGTTTGTTTGTGTTTTGCTGTATATTTGGTTATAAGTTACATCTCAGCAGAAACACACTCTTGTATTAAGGTTAGTTAGAGTTTATTGGTTTAGCTTGAGGACATAAGTTTAGTATCGTCTTTCTTTCTTACTTACCATGTGCTCAGGAAACAAAGGGAGAAGGTGGCCTACATTTCCTGAATGTATAGACTGGTGACATCATTAGTGATGTCACTAGGGTACAACCATGTGGAGGGGTGTTCGGTGAATTGTTGTATAAATTATTAAGATTGTTTGTGTTTTGATTAAGTTTGGTTGCAGATGTAATGGAGGCAGGCTGTATAAAAGTGATGTCATGTGAATGTTGGTTAAATGCTAATGTCGTTGTTACTTACCTGTTTCAGGAGGGGCTCAGGACTTACCTGGGGAGTGGTATAGTCCACTTTCATTCAGAGGGCAGGCTGATGGAGGGCTCTATATAAGCAGGAGCTGTGAGACTGCTCGGGGGTAGAGATTGCTCTGGCAGAGTGTAGCTGTGTACACTTTACTTTATTTTTTTTAATTTCAGTTATGCTTATGAGTTAAGATAATTGTTTTTTTTGTTTTGTACAACTTTTAGGATTATTTGGCACATTTTATAATAACAAAATACCGTTGACAACTGATCAAGCCTTCTGTGTCTGCCTCCTACTAAAGATTAGACCTCTTTGGTCGGCCTGTGCCACATATATATTATCTAATACAGTTGTTTAATTGTGATTTTTTTTTTAATGCAAGACAAGATAAGCAGAATTACAATAAATGAGAACAATAAGAGGTAGAAAGGCTGCACAGAATAAAGGAGGAATCACAGCGAGGGGATCCAGCGGCCCTGTTATGCTGTGTGAGGTGCATTAAAGTTGGCATGGTTTGGGTCCTTAGAGTAAAGGGTCACTGCAGATCAATACAAAGTTGTTCTGAGTCTCTTCCAGGGTTGATGATGCCCCCATCCATAGGACAAGAGGGGTCACTGAATGGACTGAAGATGAGTGAATTATATGCTGTGGCCTTCACAAAATACTACTACTATAATTGCAAAATCAATTAATTTTAGGACCAGTAGGAACAAATTCACTTTCATGTATGTATGTTACTGTATGAGTAATGCATTAACACATGATGAGCCAAAATCTATCTGTCTATCTATCTATCTATCTATCTATCTATCTATCTATGAAATTAGCTATGCTGATCCTTCATCGCCCCCTGCTGGTAAGTTCATTGTACTACAACACAAAATATATCCACTTCCTCTTCCACATATTTTACTGGTTGTTAAATATTTCTACAGAACCTTGTTTTCATTTGACCTTTCCTTTCCTTCCCTTTCCTTTCTCTTCTTCTACTCCCTTAATATAAATATTTATTTCTTCTTCTACACCACAGTGGTTGTTGTGCTGGTTAAAGCTCACACTACAGCAATTACTTATTTATCTATCTGTATGATTGTGTGTGCATGTATGATGAGAGTGCAGGGGCGTAAAATCTCATTAAATATTGATGATGTTACTGGAAACATTAATATATACATCCTTATAATTTGCATCAGCATTCGGCCAAGTCTAACGTTCCTGTCAAATACAGCAGCACACGTCTGCAGCTTTATCTATCTTTATCTTCTCTTTTCATCTTCTCTCTCTTAATCAGTTTTGCTTCTTGCTCACACAATCTTTCATCTCTCTTTCTCTATTTTGCTTCCTCTACTACAGATTTAAGATGCACACACTGTTATAAATGGCAGCTCATCTTTTAGTGATCATATTCGGATTAGTTGACAACTCCTCTTTCTCCTCCTTGCTCTTTCCTCTCTCTTTACACAGTATCATCCACTTCCTCTCCCTCCCTTTCCTCCTCCATAAAAACCTCTAATTCCTCTCCATCCTGTTGCTTTTTCTCTCTTTATCATTTTCTTCCTTTAACTCACCTCAAGCACTCAGCTCTTCAATGCTTTTCAATCTCACATTTCCCCTCCTACATTTGCTTGTTCTCCTAATTGATCTCAACCTCTTTCTTCCTCCTCTTCCTCTTCCTCCCTCTTGTTTATAAGTCCTTCATTTCCTCCTTTCTCTACATCCTGCTCTATATTGCTATCTCCTCTTTCTTGCTTCTCCTCTTTCTCCCTTTCCTCCTTCCTCAAACACCTCAATTTCTGCCTCCTCCTCTTGTTACTTCTTCCCCTCATTCATCCTCCTTTCCCCTCTTCATTTTCCTACCGCTCCCATTTCCTCCTTCATCCTCTTTCTCTTGCTCATTCCTCTCTTTCGTTCCTTATCCTATCACCATACTAATCCTCCTCTTTGTCCTCACCACCTTGTCCTCCCTTTTCCCCCCTTTTGCATCACTCCTCCTTTAATTTCCTTCTCCTCTCATTCCTCACTCTCTTCCCTTTCTCTTTTCAATCATCTGACTCCTTTTCCTCACCTGTCTTGCTTCCCCACATTTCCCAATCACCTCCTTTTCCTCCCTCTTATCCTTTTCTCTCATCATTCTCTCCTTCTCCTCAGTCACATTTTCATGCTCCTCGAATGTTCAGTGGAGAATTTTCTCCTGTTAACTGTTAACGAGTCTCCATCAGCCGTGACAATCTTGTTAAACTGTGAGATTTACCTCTCGAACTGTTTCAATTTGGTCCACCAAGCAGGAAATTAGGCCTTTGAGTGTGTGTGGATGGTTTGTATATAAATGTTTGGGGTTTTATTTGCATGTCTGTGTTTTGCATGTGTGTGTGTTTGTAAGAGGAAATGCGTTCTTAATCAGGGAAGCCCTTATCGCTTCATCAAGGTGACATCCAATTAGAGAGAGGATAATCAAGAAATCAGAGCAGAATTAGACAAACCAACAGGAAATTGAACGTGCAAAAAAAGAAAACAAAAAAAAGAGAACATCCCTCATCTGTAAAATAAAAAGCTGAGTGCGGAGCAGGAATCATGTCAGCGATGATGAAAATGGTTTCGCGTTGATTAAATCTCCATTGCAGTGATTATGGTGCCGTCAGTGAGCTGCCAGGAAGAGATGAGCCAAAAAAGTGATTGTTATCCTCTGCTGCAGTCAGTCTGGCTTCAGTTCAGTTTTGAAAAATACTGTCCCGACAAGACACACTGAACGCATCACGCTACCGTCCTGTCGGCTTATGCACACCTTCCTCACCAGCTTCTCCTGTAATCATTGCACATCTCCTACACACCCGCTCGTGTGTCATACAATAAGAAAATCTAAACACATCTATTATATTCTACTCAGACACCTCCTATCGAATATAAGCCTGTCTGCATTTGTTGTTGTTGATTCTTTTTGTGTCTTCCTGTCAATCACTTGTCTTGGTTACTGTCGTGAAAATGTGAAAAAAACATCCAGTCTAATGTTGCATGTGTGTCACTTCCCACCACTCAAAAAACTTTAAAATATCCTGTTTATTCTGTGTATTTTATGATTGGATAAGTTTCATATTGCTGCTTTAATACCAGTTCAAGCCTGCCTGATGCTCTCTGTATCACTGTTTACCCATAATCCCCTTACAGAGTGGCCTCTAGGGTGCTCTCAAATGGTCACAAGCTTGATATCTTCAACAGAGGGCAGAGGTTGAAGGAAATGGATCTTAACTCCATGGCGTCTTTACGTAACACCATAAAGCTGCTCTCATGTGAATAAAAGACTTTGCAGGGGGAAAAAAAATCAGCCGTCTGGGGGATTAGAAACAGCTTCCTCCTTTCTTCCTCTTCCATTTACTCTAGTTATATCACCTCCTCCTCTTCTTCCTCTTCCATCTCTTGTTCTGTCTGTGGAGTTTTCATGTCTAAAAAAGCCAAATTGCCGGATTATGCCAAAGTCACCTTGCTCCTCTTACTCCAGCTCCCAGACGACGGAGAACACACAAACACAAACACTCTCTTTACCATCGCACACTCCTGAGCACTCTACCTACATTTCAGTGTCTCAAACGCACAAAGGACGAGCTAGTTCATCTTGACCCTGATGGAGGGAAAGAAGAAATGCAAAGCTTTAATTTTCATGGTGTGCTCATTTCCTCCAGTCTGTGGTGTGATTATCTTTTTTTTTTTGGTAAGAGGTAAAAACCCATGAAGAGGTGGAGGGGATTATCCTCTTTTTGTGGTTTCAAGTTGATAATACGCTCTGAACCGTTACAAAAACATATTTTCAGGTATTGAAGGCTGGTACTGTACACAATTTGACTGTAGAGAGCAAACTGAGAAGCTGAAGTTAGGGACCATCTCAAAAGTACACGCCAATGGGGGTATTTTGATATGAACCTGCAGCTATTTCCTTTTTTTAAAGATTATTTTTGGGCATTTCTGTATTTTTTATTGGGTAGAAAGTGGTGTAAAGGCCAACAGGAAACAAAGGAAGAGAGAAAGAGGTATGACATCGAACTAGGGACGTCGCAGATATGTGCCAGGCACTTTAACCACTCTGCTATCAGGATGTGCCGCCATCCCCTTTAAAAAAAGAGAAAAGTGGCCCCTTGAGCTATTGTGTCCAGGTGTTTGTTGTTTTTTTTGTTACACGCACTTGAGACCAACTTTACATTAATCTGGGATTCTTGTCATTATATAAATCCACATTCATACAGCTTTATTGGTATTGCCATAAAATATAGTATTGCCACAGCACTGTATTAATGGTGAATAATAAATGTTGACAATTACAAAATAAAGATAATTTGCTAAACTAAAGCAACAAAAATTAAACCCCATCCATTAACCCCATCGAGTGATTAATGTAATATTTATTGATTATTGTACATGTGCATGATATAGCCTATACAGTATTGGTATAGTCAATGAATTGCCCTTCAAGGGATTAATAAAGTTGTCTTGAATCTTGATTACATGTAATACATCAAGTACAATCAGAAAGAAAAGAAAAATCTGAGGCCTGATTGAGTGAGTCAGTCTAATTCCTTCATTGCTAATCAACACTTTTATTTAGACTCAATTTAAAAGATAATAAGGTTAAGATTGAAAAGAAAAGAGAAATAGTGTAATAATAGTGTGATAATGTAGATGTGATTAAATTCATGCTAACTCAGGTGATGGATGCAACCAGTCTGCAAGCATCAACGGAGACAGTGAATAAAAAAGACAAAAATATGAAAACAGAGAGTGAAAAAGAAAAAAGTATTCTTTTCTATTGAATTATTTTCTAGCCTCCACTCTCCTTTCACCTGAGCTGGTAAACAGATTAGCACCCTGTCCTGAAAACACTGCATCATCAATCCCATCAGCCCGCGGTACTTTCTGTGCCTGTTACACTTTCATCCCGTGTGCGAGTCTGTGCCTGATTCTGTTTGATAACAGCGCTTTAAAAAAAAAAAAAAAAAAAAAGAGGTTATAGGAGGCGAAGAGTGGGGGGCGTTTCCGCAGATGAATGCCGTTTCAATGTTTAATATCTGCAAGGAGCGGCCGTGCACACACAGATGAAGTATGGAAAGATGGCTGGAGAGATGAATGGAGAATGTGTGTATGTGCAAAGAAAGAGAAAGAAATGAACTAAAGAAAAATAGGTTGATTTAGTTCCATGAAAATATGTTTGAGGCAGAAAATAGTCTTAGTGACTGATCACTGGAGCCGTAAAAAGCTATTTTTAGGTCGGCAGCTCTGGCAAATGAATGTGGGAAAGTGATGAATAGCTGCAGAGGCCGCCAAGTGATTTGGAAATGTATTCATACAGTCTGTGATACTAATGAATAATGAATAATAAACATCTTTCACTTAATGTCGCTGACGTTGCAGGAAACTGCGTGACTGCCGATGGCCACCAGATGGCGACAAACATTTTCTTTTTTGTTTCTGCATGTTTGACAGAGAGTGATGAGCTGTTCATATTCTGACTCATAATTAGTCTCTACACCAATTCACATTCATAAATTCCCCATCAGTCATTAATAAATATTTGATTAATGTTCATAATCACTACTTTATGGCCCAGTATGATGAATACAACATGTTTGAATGGTGATTATCTTGTAATAAACAGGTCAAATTTGTACATTTTTATATATAAAAATGTGTATCAGGTGCACAAAAATGAAAAAAATTATGCACTTTATTTTAATTTAGCATACTGTGGTTCACATTTTAAAAGTCCAGCTGAAAGAAATGTTTGACTGTTTTTGCAGCTGTCAAATGTAAATATGGGTCAAATTTGATGTTGAATATAGTAACAGTGAAACATCACAGTACAAAAATGTGTAGTGAGAAATGGGCAGAAATGTGTAATTATATACCTCTTCCTACTCCCTTTTGAACATTGTTATTCTTATTTTGTTAGTTTTCTTTATTTAACAGTTTTTATTCTCAAGGTCAAAATAAATGCATTCAAAATTTAAAGAAAAATTCCAGTTTAACATCACAGCATTTAAAGGTTAAAGGTTTCTTATTTGTCTGTAATTATTCCTTGTGTTTTGCATTTTCATGTGCGCCACTTTCGAACTGCGTTATCATGAATTTGTAAATAAGAGTTTGCAGGTTTGGGTTTGGGTTTTTTTTCTTCCTCTGTCTGTTCTACCTTTCCCTCCACACCTCCCCAGCTCACCTGTTGAGTGTTTCATCTTGTCAGCCTTGCCACACCCTTGTTGTCTTCATCGTGAACCAATCCATGTGTTTCCCTCCTTCTTCAGTGCCTGCCCCAAATCCAGCTTTGTCTCGTTCTCTTATTCGTTCGTAGTTGATGTATCCCGGTGTTTGCAGCTGCTGTTTCAAGCCAGCCAAGTTCATTTTTCATTTTTTCTTCATCTGCGAGTAAAAAGAGTCGGGTAAAAAATCTTATTTTCTTCAGTTCCTTTTGCCTTCCTCCATATCTGTGACAGTACTGTTGATACAAATTAATCAACACAGCTAATTTAGTCTCTGGTTTATTTTAATACAGCATGTAAAATTATGTAAATGGCATAAATATCACTATAAAATGTGTATATATGGTTACAAGAGTGCATGAGTCGATGGGACTGAAAAGTATATTTAGGGAACAATGTAATTAATAAGTTTATGTACAGTACTTACAACCAGCTGGATATCATCTCCATGTTATTACATATATCTTGCAAATGCTTTGGTATTCCAGTTTTATTGCACATGAATTATTTTTAGACCTCACATGTCAGATTTAGCTGCTCTTAAGTGTGATGCTTCCTTTGGAAAGTAAATTTGTTTGGTTCAATTTACAGCTCACATATTGTTTATACAGTAAAATGCATTGGCTTTCCATCTGTCGGTGCTCAGTCGAGTCTCACAACAATTTATGGAATAGTTACAAAGTTTATTCTATAAATATGTGCACATGTGCACACTTGAAGTTTCCCCTATTTTATGAGACTCAACACAAAAACTCAAAAAGACTTTCAAACTAATGTATTTCAATTGGAAGTATCTTTCACACAGCACTTTTTCCTCCTTTTATTGCCTTGATTAGACTGTTTACTTATTGTCATTGCATTGTTAAAATTGGAGTGCTATCTCCACACATTCGCTCAGATATATTCCACACAATAATAAATATAATAAATAAAAGCAATAAATTAATGTCACAGTTTGAAAAAAACAACAAAAAACAGTGCTGTGAGAAATTGCATGTTAATAATATTACACATAAAAGAAAATCATCTTGAGTGTTTGGGTCTATTCAAAGTGTGTATTGCTGTGGGGGAGTTTGCGTCTGGTAGTCCGGGTTTTCAGTGATCTGTAACGCTCAGAGGACGGCAAGTCAAATACGTGGTATCCTCGGTGCGTACAGTGTCTGATGATGGCTGAGGCTTTGCTTGAGGTAGCAGGTGTTGGCAATCTTAACCCTAAGCGTATCAAGCATCTGTTTCACTCAGACCTTTTCTCTTCAACAGCCTCAAGAACGAGCCTTTTCCGCAGCAGCCAAGGTGTTAACAGACCAGGTGAGGTCAGCGAAGATGGGGATTTCCAGGAATTTTAAAGTTTTGAATACTTTCCACACATTTTTTTCCAACATTATATTTATTGAAAGTTTTTCAAGATAAGTAAGCTTACATCACATACATACAAAAACACCATATCAACATATACTAACTTTTTTAATTTAGCTATATTCACTCTCTACATCCTCTGTTAGATCTAAACTTTTTATAAATACAGTAAAAGATACCCATATTTTTTCAAACAAACCTTGCCTCCTTTTTTGTATGTATGTTATTCTTTCAAGAGGCAAGGTCAAGAGCATTTGCCTGGCCCAAAAAGTAATACTTGGACAACAAGTTTTTTTCCAAAACATTGCAATTGATCTCTTAGCATGCAGAAGACAAATATTTATCAGCGTTTGTTCACTCTTAAGAAACTTCTGATCTTTTTGATATAGTCCTAAAATAAAGAAACCAGGGTCCATAGGAATACTTTCCACACAATTTCCATCTTTCGTTGTTGCTGTTTTTATTCAATTATACTACTAACATTCATTTATCTCTACCAACACCTCATCTTCTTTGACCTGCTTTTGTTTTCTTCTCCTCAGACAAGTCATGTCTGTCAACTCCACCAACTCCATCTTCGACGACTTTTTGTGTACCAACGCCGGAGATGCAAGATTTGTCAGCCTGTTCTTCACCACACTTAAAATCCTTCTCAACGTCCCTCTCTGCATCTTCGTCCTCTACTTGGGTCAACAAAGATGGCGGCAACAGTCCTCAAACACAACCACGAGCCACTCCGACATCTTCACCTACCACATGGTTGTTTCAGAGATGATTGGCCTCTTTGGGTCTATTCTCTACTGTAGTGGTATCTACACCCATCACCCACAAATGATAGTGGCGGGGTCATGCCTTTACTCCATAACCATCCCTGATCAATTGTCCTACCACTGCCTGACCTGTGCGGACCGCTACCTGGCTGTCGTTCATCCCATTACCTACATGGGCCTGAAAAGTAGGGGTGGAGTCAAAATCAGAAATGTCAGCATTTTTTGTATTTGGCTGCTGTGTTTTGGATGGTTGTTTTTAATGTATCAGTACTTTCCTGAGTTACCCTACATCCAGTTTTTCTGCATCTCAGCTTTCGCTGTAAGTGTTGTCTCTTTCTGCAGTCTTTCCGTTCTCCGTGCTCTGACGCGTGCCAGGCCAGGCGATGGGAACAGGGTCGACGTATCAAAGAAAAGGGCGTTCTACACTATCTTTGCCATACTGGGAGTGCTCCTGTTGTGGTTTCTAGGGCTTTTGGTTGGCTTTGCACTGATCAACTCTAAAATGGTGAGCAAAAGTGATCACTGTTTGGTGATAACATGCGCATTCGCACTCTCTCTGCCCAGCAGTTTGGTGCAGCCTCTGCTTTTTCTACACAGGGCAGGAAGACTGCCGTGTTGTTCCTACAACGCTGAATGAAGACAGGGATTTAATTAGAATAACATCGGATACATTTGACTTAGATGAAATTAGAGTGTTAGATTTACATAAAAAATGGTTGGAGTTTTAGTAGAGTTGATATATTTTCAAAGTATGTAGATTTAGATTTCGAGGTCTATATATTTGCACGATTTAGAGTTTTAAAAGGGCATTTTGGGCTTGTGTAAACAATCTGTCATTAATTCAATTGGGAAGTAATAGTAAGAGCATTTTCACCTCACGTTTTGGGATTTTGACAATGATATTTAACATAGCATTATGAAAAAACAGAAAATCACAAAAAAACATGATATACCTCCTTTAAGAATGGAAATGAGGATGAGGGAAGACAGATGAGGAGACATGACATACGACCTTCAGCTATGTAAGCATTAGACAGGTATAATCTCAAAATGAGTTATATGACAGTTGGCTTTATTATTGTGTTGTGAACTGTATAGGTTAACAGGTAGAGTAGGCACACTCAATGACCAACCTTATGAGTACTCCAACGATTTAGCATTGCACTCATATTGTAAGTGGTGTGAGTGATCGGATCATTATGCGTCTTGGTGGTATTTAGCACTTTCTGATCACCAGCGACCCACGTTAATGTCAGGTGTAACCCTAACCAGTCCAAAATGTAACAGCATGTATTATTATATTCAGTCCAACTGGTTTCAGTCACTTTAAATGTGGAAAATTAATGAAATGTAGATATTATATTATGAGTTTCTCACATTTCTCAAATTTCTTATTATATATTTTTTTTAGAATTGCACTCGCATGTCTTATATTTCATCTTATATTACATTAATGTTTTTATGTCTTTCCTCTTTCTTTTCTGTTCATTTTTTAACATTCTTTTATGTGAAGCATTTGGTGTATGTAATCTTTTCTTTTGTCATAAAGCACTTGCATTTATTGTATGACAGGTGCTATACAAATAAGGTTAATATATTTACATGTGTCTGTGTGTGTGTGTGTAGATAGATAGATAGATAGATAGATAGATAGATAGATAGATAGATAGATAGATAGATAGATTTACTGCTGTTCAAACATTTAATAGAAGAGTGTCCTCAAACTGCAGTCACAGGTGTGACTAAAATAGCACATGTGTACACAGCTGCTTTGGTTTAAATGACTATGGTATTTGAATAAAAAGACTCTGTCAACACATTATTTGAATTTTGTCATCTGTTTACGTTCATGGATGGATTAAAAAAAACTGTAGCTGGACTGTTATCGGCCTATTGTTGGAAAAACAAAAAAAAGACAACAATTTCAGTTTCAATGAATAAAATTGATCAATAAATATGATTTTGGCAGTGTACAGTATGTATGCACTAATCAATAATGAAACAGTATAATTACATTTAAATGAATGATCAAGTTCAACAGTTGAGTCTGTGGAACATTTATATAAAACATGTTTTCCGTCAGATCTGTTGCTACAGTATAATATTTTATTCATCAATAGGTAAATTACTGTTTTGTTTGTGTTTTTTCTTTTTTTGTCATTACCACGTTGATTTATATGCAAATAAATCCTGTTTGAATTTGAGAGTGAGAGGTAAGCCTCAGGCAGATGACAGTCAGAGTTTGAAGGATTGATGAAACGTCTAACGGACAAATGTACAATAAGTTGACTCGACTTTTTCTAATGTGATATCTGTCAACAAAACTGCATTTACAGTGCTTTACATAAAACAGACAAACATGTAATTTGAGAAACATTAACCCCCCCCCCCCCCCACACACACACACACACACACCACACACTAATAATAAAAACAAAGTACAGACAAATA